>NC_069505.1:270636124-270783624 GCF_027579735.1 Bombina bombina
GAGAGGGGGGTGAGAGCGCAAAAGAGAGGGGGAAGAGCGCAAAAAAGAGGGGGGAGAGAGCGCAAAAGAGGGGGGAGAGAGCGCAAAAGAGGGGGGAGAGAGCGCAAAAGAGAGGGGGGGAAGAACGTAAAACAGAGGGGGGAGGGAGAGCGCAAAAGAGAGGGGGGTGAGAGCGCAAAAGAGAGGGGGAAGAGCGCAAAAAAGAGGGGGGAGAGAGCTCAAAAGGGGGGGAGAGAGAGGGTGGGAGAGAGAGCGTAAAAGAGAGGGTGGGAGAGAGAGTGCAAAAGAGATGGGGGGAGAGAAAGCGCAAAAGAGATGGGGGGAGAGAAAGCGCAAAAGAGAGGGGGGAGAGAGAGCGCAAAAGAGGGGAGAGAGAGAGGGGGGAGAGAGAGCGCAAAAGAGAGGGGAGAGAGAGGGAGGAGAGAGCGCAAAAGAGATAGGGGAGAGACAGAATGCAAAAGAGAGGCGGAGAGAGAGAGCAAAAGAGGGGGGAGAGAGAAAGAGCAAAAGAGGGGGGAGAGAGAGAGAGAGCACAAAAGAGAGGGGGGAGAGAGCACAAAAGAGAGGGAGAGAGAGAGAGCGCAAAAGAGGGGGGAGAGAGAGAGCACAAAAGAGAGGGGGGAGAGAGCACAAAAGAGAGGGGGGAGAGAGAGCGCAAAAGAGAGGGGGAGAGAGAGCGCAAAAGATAGGGGGAGAGAGAGCGCAAAAGAGAGGGGTGGAGAGAGAGCGCAAAATAGGGGGGAGAGAGAGAGTGCAAAAGAGGGGGGAGAGAGAGTGCAAAAGAGAGGGGGGAAGAACGCAAAAGAGAGGGGGGAGAGAGAGTGGGGAGAGAGAGTGCAAAAGAGAGGGGGGAGAGAGCGCAAAAGAGAGGGGGAGAGAGAGCGCAAAAGGGGGGGGAGAGCGCAAAAGAGGGGGGGAGAGAGAGAGCGCAAAAGAGATGGGGAAAGAAAGCGCAAAAGAGAGGGGGGGAGAGAGAGAGCGCAAAAGAGAGAGGAGAGAGCGCAAAAGATATGGGGGAGAGAGAGAGCGCAAAAGAGAGGCGGAGAGGGGTGGGGGGGAGAGAGAGCAAAAGAGAGGGGGAGAGAGCACAAAAGAGAGGGGGAAAGAGAGAGCGCAAAAGAGAGGGAGAGAGAGAGCAAAAGAGAGGGAGAGAGAGAGCAAAAGAGGGGGGAGAGAGAGAGCACAAAAGAGAGGGGGGAGAGAGAGCGCAAAAGAGAGGGGGGAGAGAGAGCGCAAAAGAGAGGGGGGAGAGAGAGAGCGCAAAAGAGAGGGGGGAGAGAGAGAGCGTAAAAGAGAGGGGGAAGAACGCAAAAGAGAGGGGGAGAGAGAGCGCAAAAGAGAGGGGGAGAGAGCGCAAAAGAGAGGGGGGAGAGAGCGCAAAAGAGAGGGGGGAGAGAGCGCAAAAGAGAGGGGGGAGAGAGAGAGCAAAAGAGAGAGGGGGAGAGAGCGCAAAAGAGAGAGGGGGAGAGAGCGCAAAAGAGAGAGGGGGAGAGAGAGAGAGCAAAAGAGAGGGGTAAGAGCGCAAAAGAGAGGGGGGAGAGAGAGCGCAAAAGAGAGGGGGAGAGAGCGCAAAAGAGAGGGGGGAGAGCGCAAAAGGGAGGGGGGGAGAGCGCAAAAGAGAGGGGGGGAGAGAGAGCGCAAAAGAGGGGGGAGAGAGTGCGCAAAAGAGGGGGGAGAGAGAGAGTGCAAAAGAGAGGGGGGAAGAGCGCAAAAGAGAGGGGGAGAGAGAGCGCAAAAGAGAGGGGGAGAGAGAGCGCAAAAGAGATGGGGGAGAGAAAGCGCAAAGGAGAGGAGGGGGAGAGAGCGCAAAAGAGAGGGAAGAGAGAGAGAGCACAAGAGAGGGGGAGAGAGAGAGAGCGCAAAAGAGGGGAGAGAGAGAGGAGGGGAGAGAGAGAGGGGGGAGAGAGAGAGCGCAAAAGAGAGGGGAGAGAGAGGGGGAGAGAGCGCAAAAGAGATGGGGGAGAGAGAGCGCAAAAGAGATGGAAGAGAGAGAGCGCAAAAGAGAGGGGGAGAGAGAGAGCGCAAAAAGAGGGGGAGAGAGAGAGCGCAAAAGAGAGGGGGAGAGAGAGAGCGCAAAAGAGAGGGGGAGAGAGCGCAAAAGAGAGGGGGGAGAGAGCTCAAAAGAGAGGGGGGAGAGAGAGAGCTCAAAAGAGAGGGGGAGAGAGAGAGAGCTCAAAAGAGAGGGGGAGAGAGAGAGAGCTCAAAAGAGAGGGGGAGAGAGAGCAAAAGAGAGGGGGGAGAGAGAGAGAGAGCAAAAAGAGAGGGGGAGGGAGAGAGCAAGGGGTGGGACCGCTGTACTGCAAAAAATGGCCCGTGTAAATGGGCTTTAGGACTAGTATATATATATATATATATATATATATATATATATATATATATATATATATATATATATATATAAAACTTGAAACTTATTTTTTTCCTCAGAGTGTTAAGGGGACAAACAACTTAAAAAATGTTATTGTTTAAAAATTACAAAGTTAGATAATCCCTTTATTTCCCATTCCCCAGTTTTGTACAGAAAACATGGTTAAAATAATATACTTTTTACCTCTGTGATAACCTTGTATCTAAACCTCTTCTGAGCACCCCCTGATCACATTACTTTTTATTTATTATCTATTGACTTGCATTTAAGCCAATTAGTGCAGTGTCATCCACAACCCCTGGGCATGAGCACAATGTTATCTATATGACTCACATGAACAATCACTCCCCCTAGCAGTGTCTTGTTGTGAAAAGCTAATAAAAAAAAGCATGTGATAAGAGGCTGTCTGTAGTGGCTTAGAAACAGGCAGAAATTTAGAGGTTTAAATGTTATAAAGTATATTAATATAACAATGTTGGTTGTGCAAAGCTGGGGAATGGGTAGTAAAGGCGTCTTTTAATCTTTTTAAACAATAACAATGTTGTGTTGACTGTCCCTTTAAATCTTCTGTATTTTTGCTATTTTATCTAGAGCGCTACAAGGATTAAAAACGCATCTGTTTAAAATAAGATGACATTAACACAACATGTCTTTGCAAAAAGCAATGTGCAAGCAATTGTTCTTCAAAGTACTAAAATTATTAATTGTAGGTGGTGTCTGTCTGCAATTAAAGGTAACGCCCAAAAGGCATGCATTGCATGTGTGCATTTTTTTCCTTTTTACTGTTCAGAGGGTTATTAAGAGATGTCTGCAGGCTCAAAGCTTTCCTTGTGGAACATAAATAAAATATCAGTGGTATCATGTTAAAAAAAATCTAAGTAACATGAGGGTCTGTTCCAAGCTATCAGACTTTTTTATCACGGTTTTTAAATATGAAGCCATTCAAATCCTTTTGTAAATAGTGTGATAAACCCCTTATAAGAAGCTTTTTAAATAAATTGATAGCAGAAGAACACCCCTCATATAGGCTTGCCACCTCGGCCATGTTTTCCTGGACACTTATGAGTTACACATGCTGCAGGGTGTGCAGTGAGGAACATGTATTGTGCTGTTTATCAGCACTATTCATGTGATGTTCAGAGGCATAATACATGTTCCGCCCTGCTTACCCTGCAGCATGTATAACTCATAAGTGTCCAGTAAAACATGCCTGAGGTGACAACCCTACCCCATAGTTGCCAACATTTGAAAAAAAAATTCCAGGGACACTTTGCAGCTATCAATTACCTGCATGGAAATTTTTACCACACCCCCCTGCCCTAAAGTCCCACCCACTTTGCCAAACCCACATAATTAGCATAACAGCTCCACCTATTTATTATGTAGAGATACACAGTAGTATAAAGAGGTCCCATATGTTTAAAACACACACACAACACTTTGTATGTACACATTTAACACTATACAGACCTATGTAGCATTTGCCACACACACAAACCCCTTCCCAGAAAACGTATATAAGATATACAATATTATAGAGAGCTTCCCTCAAGAACACAATCCCCTCCACAGTACCTAATATACAGATATATATTATATAGAGGTTCCCTCTGCTCACGCACACTACATAATAGCTAATATACAGATATATAATATTATAGAGAGGTTCCCTCTGCCTCACTTACAGAGCCCCTCCCCAGTAACTTATAAATCAATATATATTTAATATTATAGAGAGGTTCTCTCTGCCTTACACACAAGTAACATATATATAAATATATATTATTGAGAGGTTGCCTCTGCCTCACACACATGGACCCTCACCAGTACCTTATATACTGATATATAATACCACAAATCATTTAATCTACCTCTCACATACACAATTCTCTCCCCAGTGCATCATATGCAAATACTATAAACAGGTCTTTTCTGCCTCACGCATACAACTCCATCCCCATTACCATATATAGGGTGCTGAACCAAAAATGGGTTGGCTACTAAGCTTACAACCCTGTTTTTTTTTTCAATTAAAGATACCAAGAGAACATATTGATAATAGGAGTAAATAAGAAAGTTGCTTAAAATTGCTGCTCTATTTGAATCATCAAAGTAAAAAGTTGGGTTTCATAACCCTTTAACAGATCCCTCAGCTTGAGACAGGCAACAGGGATACAGTTAATTGGGAATATAGTAAAATAAAGGAGCAGGGGAATACAATTAATACATAGTGGAAATGATTAAGGGGAAGAAAAATATAAAGCAAAGCTAATTCAAAATAATACACACAAAAAAATTGTATAAAGGAGAAAAATTACACATGAAAGGCTGTCAAAAAGCAGGAAACTGAATTATAGGACTTTATTATTTTGTATTGGTCCTGCCACACAATTGATTTACAATTTTGATACTTTGTAGTATTTCTCATTGCTGGTGTATATTAAGTTAGTAGGACCTAATTTTATAAAAGATGGAGAAGTTATGTTAGCAGATGACATCCACCGTGTCTGTGCTAACCCCAAGTATATAAGTTTTAGAGTTTATAACACACATCTATTTGGAACATAAAGTATCTAAAATGGATTAAAAATGTTATAGAAAGACAGTAAAGCAGAATAATAATTTACAAATAAACCAGAAGTGACCACAACAACAAGAAACAAAGGGGGACAGAGGTTATGTGCCAACAACTGTCAACTGTAGGTTTAATCATTTGTATAACAAAACTGTCTTTGTATTGTAGGCAGGATGTATGTTCCATAGTCCTACTGTCCAAAACTAGTCCTAAACTGATGAAAGTAGCCCTTTCCTAACAAAATATTAAACCAGAAATAAAACTTCTCCTGGAGGTAGTAATAAGATAGAGTATACAGTTTAGTGCCTAAAAAGGTGCGGAATTGTTAGGGGTTCTAACATCTTACAAACCACGTTAATTGACATGAGACGTTTAGATATCACTAAAGGAAGACAAAACTTTCATCAATGATATGATCATGGGAAATGACTGCCACTACTGGTCATCATACTGGTTGGTATACAGTATTAGTGCCCATCAGTCACTCACCTCTGCTGGCTCCACTGTCTGGCTGAGTCTGCAGAGTAGGGTGTCTCCGCCAGTGCCGCATGTGAGAAGGCTGGTCACTGTTGCTCCAGTATGAGCGTCAACGTGGAGGTCACGTGACGGTGGCGTCGTGTGCTGACGTCACTGCCTGACTGAGCAAACTCAAAAGAAGGAGGAAGAGACGCACATCTCGCTAGGCTAAGAATCAAGCTGCCTGCTACTCACATAGTTGCCGGGACAATCCGGGACATGTAAATGGCCGGGACTGGGTCCTAAATTCCGGGACTGTTCCGGCAAAAACGGGACAGTTGGCAACTATGCCCTACCCTCATATCTAGGGTTGCCACCCGCCCCTTAAAATACAGAAGACTTATAAGTTACACATGCTGCAGGGTGTGCAGGGAGGAATATAAATAGTGTTGTCCATAAACACAATACATGTTCCTCCCTGCAGCATGTGTAACTCATAAGTGTCCAGGAAAACATGGCTGAGGTGGCAACCCTACTCATACCTCACAGGTTGACAAATCTACATTTAATCACTTGTTTCAAATAATAAAACTTGTACGCAAGACGTCCATTTATGATTGTATGATTCATTTAAAAAATTACTCAAAATTATATGAAATTATTAAACACATACACACCGCTAATTAATGGTTAAGAAAAAAAATACTCTATTTAAATATATAAGGCAGGTATCAGCACTAATGAATTAAAAGGGATATGAAACACCATTTTTTTAATTCATGATTCAGATAAAGCATGCAATTTTAACAACTTTCTGATTTATTTCTATTATCAATTTTATATATTTGCTGCAACTAAAGGGCAACACTATTTCCTGCCATTTAGTGTTCCAGACATCTACCTAAGTATCTCTTCAATAAAGAATACCATGGGAAACAAAACAAATTTGATAATAGGAGTAAATTGGAAACTTTTCAAAAATTGTATTCTCTGTCTGAAACACAAAAGAAAATGTTTGGGTTCCATATCCCTTTAATATGAATAATCTGAATTTGTATATATTACTCAAATTTACCAAATCTGGTACAAATACACATTTGTATTCTATAGTAAGTTCTAGATCAGGCCACCCAAAAAAAAAACAAAAAAAAAAAACGGCTTTAATTTGGGCAGTTTTGTTTTACAACCATTTTATTGTGTAACACAGGGGTGTCCAAACTTTGCTCTCCAGAGGTTTTGGAACTACATTTCCGATGATGCTCAGCCAGCATTTTATCTAGCTGAGCATCATGGGAAATGTAGTTCCAAAACCTCTGGAGAGCAAAGTTTGGACACCCCTGGTGTAACACAATTCTTGTTTGGGAGACTCAAATGTCCTCTTTACATTTTTATTCTCTTTGTCTATTAATTGGTAAATGTATATATACGGTATAAAGAAATGTGTTTTATTATTATGCACAATTAAAGGGATTCTAAATACAAAATTAAACTTTCATAATTTAGATAAAGCATGCAATAAAAAAAAAAACCCTTTTCAATTTACTTTCGTTATCAAAATGTGCTCATTCTTATTATGTGTATATTTTCTGAGGCACCAGCTACTACTGAGCATGTGCAAGAGTCTGCAGTATATACATATATGCCTTTTGTGATTGGCTGGAGGCTGGCAGTCACATGATACAAAGTGCTGTTGCGTTGTCTTTTTGTTATTAATTTGTCAATTATTGTTGTATTTAATGGCCCTTTAACAATGTTATGGGTAATAAAAATTTGAGTTTAATGTCCGTAAATGTATATTTACCTAACCTATTGTGTATCTCTACCCATCCCAATACTATGTCATTACACCTGCATTTACCCAACAAGACAGACTTTCCCTCACCCATAACATTTTCTTCGCTGTGCAGTCAGTTGAGTTATGAGCAAGATTAGCCAGTCCAGCAATTTATGATAATACTATTGTCTCTTTAAATTTAAAAGCGGCTAGAAAAATAGTTTTGCAGCTAGTCAAGTTTCCCGGGTTCTAAAAGCAGATAGATGAAAAGAGCCTTTATAAAGTCTGTGCACACAGAGAGAGAAGAATCCATTGATTAAATTGCAGTAAAAACAAGCAGCCAGTAAATTGGCCTGGAGGGGTCTTTATGCTGTAGTTGAGTTCCATCATTACATGGCTGAAATGCCTCATACCTTTGTGACCAAGAATTTCAACAACAGGGCAGGGCGGCATTTCAACTATGCCTGCTTTAGAGTTCATAAATTATATTATGTAAATACCATAGAGAATTAGACTTTCTGTTGCTAAAATTCCCATGTGACAGTAAAGTATAACTATAAGTGGCACTACACAGTACATTTCTATAAACATTATCCGGCAAACTTCCAATGAAAGACTCTGCAACCCAGGATGGAAATAAGTGACCCAAAGGTGGGGAAATGGCTGTTTGTAGATAGGGTCTGGTGCACTGTGGGAAGAGTTGAGGTCGTCCAGGCCTGGCTGAGTGGGTTTTAGGTAAACAACGTTTTTGCAACTATTATAGGGCAATGAGACTGAGCTCCCATGCTAGAATTGTCCTGGGAGCTCTGCTGTAAAATTTAAAAGGAACACTTAATGTTGTAGAATTACATAATAAACAAGTACATAATAAATAGACAATGCAATAGCACTTGCGTTGAATTTCAGATAAGCAGATTTTTTTCTGAAAAAATTATTTATTCTGCCATTTTCCACCCTTTGTATCATGTGACGGACGTCAACTAATCACAGACTAGTATACGTATACCCTGTGAGCTTGTGCACATGCTCAGTAGGATTTCGTTCCATAAAAAGTATGAATATAAAAAGAATGTGCAAAATTTAATAATGGAAGAAAATTGGAAAGTGTCTTAAAACTGCTGCTCTATCTGAATCATAAAAGTTTATTTTGATTGAGTGTCCCTTTAAATAGTATACAGACACTTTACTGTATTGTCTTTATTGCTACTATGGGGTATATTTATCATAGTGCGAGTGGACATGATAAGATGTAGCGTATAATGTCCGTTGCACATCGATAAATGCGTATGCTGTCGGCATTTATCACTGCACCAGCAGTTCTTGTAAACTGCTGGTGCAATGCCGCCCCCTGCAGATTTGCGACCAATTGGCCGCTAGCAGGGGGTGTCAATCAACCCGATCATATTCGATTGGGTTGGTTTTTTTTCCTCCGCCTCAGAGCAGGCAGACAAGTTATGGAGTAGCATAACTATAGAGCTTGATAAATCGGCCCAATATCTTTAAAACAGTGTTGTATGACTGATTACACATGTAAACTCGACTGTAGAGTACAATCGCCTGTACATTTACTTATTTACCTTAATAAAAGATATACTTAAAGTTAAATAGTATGCTGCTGTATTATTTACTATGAAATATATGTGCATATAAGAAGGTTTAATGTTAACATACTTTATCTACTCCAGCAGTGCTGATCTTGGAGCAGTAAATGTGCATATAAGGTGCATATAAGATGCAGCTATTTCTTTGTATTGCAAATATATTGCAAAGTGCACTAACATATCCCCAGCACACTTTACATTTCTTTAAGAGATTGAAAATACCACAAAACGTAACTTCATTGCCTTCTTATAAAACTAAAAGGTAATTTTTATAGTGCAAATGAAAGAAATCTGGGTGCTAAGCTGGATTTGAGGGTTTTTTATTTTTTAAAATATATATTTTTTTTAAATTTCCCCAGATCCCCAAGACTTATACCGTTGGAAAGGTTAGGCGATTACCTTTCCACGGTGGGTCTGTAGCTGCTTAGATGCCTGAGATACAGGCTTCTAAGCAGCATGTCCGATTTCCCTATACTGCCTATTGTATTTTTTAAATAAAGTTGCGCAGTGACATCACCGCACAAAACTTGAAGCCCCGGCATTGCCTATCACTATGCAGGCCAGATCGCCGAGGTAGGAGTGGGTGGGAGCCTCCAGATCTCCCTCAAGGGCTCTGAGCCGTTGTTAGCACCTGACTGAGCACTCAAGGGGTTAAAAAAGGGGGAATTTGTATAGAAAACTAATTATGTTACTAATTTTATGGTGCTAATTTTGTGGTAATATGTTAGAAAAATTCTCTTTTTTTTCTTTATGCAATGCTAATTTTATAATCATTCACAATTAAAAGGGAACTTGTATAATGTACTAGACAGTCAGCTACTATACAGAAAGACTCATCTAGAGGCCCTTTTCCCCACCTAAATTCCCATGTAGTGCATCACATGTGCACAGAGCAGACAACATTCAGTTGATTAAAGGGTTACTAACTTTTTCCTTTTTTATCCAAAATGGAACTCGCATTTCAACACAAATATATAAACAATAAATAACTGACCTATTTTGATTCTGAAACAAAGCTGCATAACGGCATTAAAAGAAGTTTATTATTTGATGATGACGACACGTAATCCAGCTCCTCCAATATGTCCTATTGGATCTCTATTTTGTGCATATCATTAAAAGCCGATTTCGGCACATTGCGCACGCGCACTTTAATTCTTTAAACAGCGCATGCGTGTTTGCTCTGGGTGAAGCCGAAATTACCCATATAGTAATCAGAGTCATGCTTGCGCATTGGTCATCAAGAGAGTGACATATTCAATGACGATTTGCACTATCTTGCGCATGCGCATCACGGCCAGCCACCGCCATCTTCCAACTAGGGTTGTCAAACCTGATTAGACAATGCTGAAAGCTACCAATGGAGTGGGTTTGGAAAGGGTTAAAAATTCTGAAACACTTTGCTGCAAAACGATAAGTATTTAAAACAGATAGTGCATTGTAAAGGACTTTATTTTTGTACGTATTTTGCGTTAGTCAATAGTTATTTTCTGACTTCAGTGTCCCTTTAATGTAACTAAATAAGAGGTTAATCAAATCTTTAGTTTGATAATTATTTGCATCTACTGGTTGCAGATTAACACTTTTGATGTCGATGCCATTGATATTAGCCATTTTCATTGTTTATCAGCAGGTCCTGTTTTACTGATCACAATCCAAATTCTTGATACGTAACAACACATTTATGGGGCCAATTTTCACTTAAAACGGTGCTGTTAAAAGGACTTGATAAACTCCAGACAACACTTTTTCAACCACAAGTTTTCAAAATTAAAAGTAACATTTTACCGCAGAGGCAAAAAAAACTTACCGGCACAAACGATATATACATACACTTCCAAGCAAGGAATTGAAAAATTTTTTTGCAGCTGCTTACTGCGCATAATGATAAACCTAGTCTTCTTTTTTTTTTGCTTACAGTAAGCAATCTAAGGGTTGCATGCTTTACAGAATTCTTCCTTATTGATCTTTTTTTTAAATTAATAAAGTCAAAGGGCTCGATTTATCAATCATTTGGGGAATTCTCCTTTCTGTTCTCCTATCAGTTCTGCTAATGATACATTTCTCCAGTCGGATAAGTATCTTCTCCTTATTTATCACTGAAAATAAGCAACTATTCTCCATGTCAGTCATACATAAGCCAGTAGAAATATTTATACAGCCTTCCTAGTAGCTTTGTAAACGCCCCTATTGAGCAAACTCATGTAAGAAAATAGATCTACATTTTCATTGTTTTCGTGCTTTAATTTTAGTGCTTCTTTTATATCTTATTTTTATGCCCCTATATATGTAATTTTTGTGCTTTGTTATATATTTTTTTCATCACGCCAATATAAATTATTATTGCGTGCCAATAAACATTATTATTGCACTTTGTTGTAATGGGCTTGATTTATCATTCATATTCTCCTATACTTTCTCCTAAATGTTCTTATTATAAATAATTCCCCTATTCATCATTCAAAAATGCGCCTAAAATTGGGCAAGTTCGACTGTAAAATTCTCCTACTCTGTTCTCCAAAACAGTAGTTATGGAGAACATTATTGCAGGAACTTGCAGGAGAACTTTCAGTCCTCCACAGGAGAATATAAATGATAAATTTGTAACTAGGAGAATTAATGAAGAGAACTATATGAAATACAACTAAAAGGATCTAATTTAACCCTTTTTTTGGAGAACATGTTCTCCAAGGAGAGGAGAATTTTACAGTCGAACTTGCCCAATTTTAGGCACATTTTTGAATGATTAATAGGGGAATTATTTCTCATGAGAACTTTTAGGAGAAAATATAGGAGAATATGAATGATAAATCGAGCCCAAAGTGTGTCTTTAATCTTTTAGATTTATATTGAAAGTCTGTTTTGGGTATTTAATTATTGTAAGCAAAACAGCAACTTGATCTAAACTTTTATGTTTATTGGAACAGACAACCTTAGAATTGAAGAAGAAACTCAGTTCAACCATTTTGTCTGCACATTTTTACTGTTAGTTTGGCCTTACCTGACCCATCATTTTAATAATATGTTTATGTATCCACCAACTAGTTCTGTATATTCCAGTTAATTCTGCACACGCCAGGGAGATTGATGTGGCAGGTCAGTTTAATGTGATATGTTGGTCTATGAATACAAATGACAGCATTACGTCCTATTTGTGAAAATGAACACAAATATAGGTATGCAATAGGTGTAAAGTTTACAACTCATTAAGTCAGCAGGTAGCATATTAATGCTTTGTCTTTGTTATCCGTTAAAACAGATAAAATGAGGAATATTTACTTAGCCTGTTAAATATATTTTTATGAAGTATGGATTATTCTCAAGATTGCATAGTTTACCATTAGATAGTCATAAAATTCTAAGTATAAGTGATGGAAATATCTTTTCACTGCTGTTAGAGTTTCCACACTAAGGACTAGATTACAAGTGGAGCGATATTTAGCACTTCTACTCCCGCATTTAACATCGCTAGAGGGAGGCTATTTGCTTGTGTCAGGTTGCGCTCGTATTATGGAGTTGAAAGTAAAAAGTTAGGGCGTAAGCGAAAATACCTGACGCTCACAAAAAGTGGAACTTAGAATATTGTGACCGCGCTAACGTATTCCTTAGGCTTTGGTTTCATGTCCCTTTTATGTTCCAATTTTATAATAAAAATATCTCCCTTTAAGACATTTTGTCATATAGAAAGAAGGTAAGACACACAAAAAGACATGATGAGACCGTAGGAGTTTTACATGTGCCCATAAATACTGGGTTATATGAATATATATATATTAACATGTTACTCAAGCGCTACTGCAAAATGTGGAATAAACAAGAAAGCATATGGAAAAGAAGAAATTAAACATTATAATATTTTCACCATGAAACAGTTAATTTAAAGCTCCTTAAATTTCTTTTAACCTATGTGGCCTTGGTCACACAGTACTATGCCCAGTGTATTGTGTTAACGTAGTACCTGCGTCAAGCAAAGAGGAGCAGATTCCAGTCCTGCAATCGAGGGACAGAAGGCATCTTCCTTAATATGGTTAAAGAGCGCTAATCCTGCTCCCTTCCCATATGAAGCCAGATCGCAGATTGATTGACACTATCTGTATCACTGTATGTGTAACAATCTTGCATTGCAATCTAGTTTGCGCGAGTAGGGTGTTAGGTTTTTTCCCCCCACTTTTTTCTCTCCATTGATTTCTATGGGGAATACATGCACGCGCACACAAAAACTAAAGTTAGGATTCATGCACCTTTCTGGATACCTCTAGTGCAAAATAATTTTTTTGCAATTTGTAATACCAGCGCAACGCAAAAAGCTTAACGCTAGCGGTGTTTTTGCTAACGAAAAAAAAATCGCCACTTCTAATTTGCCATCTGAATCTAAATGTGTTTCAAAGACCAATTGTAGACCATAAAATAAAGTTAAACATAAAAAGTTATAATAGATATTTGACATTTTTGCAGTGGTTTTCATTGACTTTTACAAAACTAAAAGCTATACAGCCTAAACAAAAGTAAATCATATTAGCTAGTTAAAGTGATGATAAAAACCACTAGGATTTACCACCATTAAAAATAATGTGAAGTTTCATTGATCATTTAGTAAAAAGCGTGCTAAACTCACCCTTTCTGTGCCACGGCAGCTCGCTAAAGTTAGGCGATAGCCGCCTACGGCACAATGCTCTTCTACCAATGAGGTGACGATTCCACCTCTAAAGCAATAGCCATGCTTGTCATCTGACAGTGTTTTGTAATTACATTTGACACGTGTTGGATCAGCGTGACTTCATAGCCCTTTTTAGCTGTTACGCTCAACTAAAAAGTGGCATAAAACACATGACAAATACTTTGTACAGTAACACTCATAATAACACTAATAAAAATGATTTATTTTTTTTAAATTGCATTTAAAAGTTATAAGGGCTTAAAGATCTCAGGTGTTAGAAAAAAAGGCAGGTAAAGGGCTTTAATATATATACAAATGGTAAATATTTGTATTGTTTCAAATCAATGTTACTTTTCCCTGTTTTGCATTTCTTTTTACATTTTATTTTAAAATATACACAATAAAATATGCCGTACAGCTTTATTTTTTACTAAGTAAGTCCTGATTTTCTTGTTAATTAAGAAAATGTTTATTGTACAAAAAGTGATCAATAATCAGACATGTTACTCTTATCTGTTCTCCCCCAGACATCAGACACCTCACTTAATTTAATTATTATATTCCCCTGAAGCTTTAATATCATAATATAAATTATTAGTGTCGCTGCACCTTTCTTATGTGCCTTTTATTTCTGTGTCTTTTTGATGCCATGGTAATGTGCTCTTGTGTGTCTGCTACAGAAAGGGGGAAAAATGACTTAAAGGGCCATAATACCCAAATGTTTTAAAACTTTAAAGTGCTGCAGCATAGCTGTAAAAAGCTGACTAGAAAATATCACCTGAACATCTCTATGTAAAAAAGAAAGATATTTTACCTCAAAGGTTCCTCAGTAGCCACATCCCATTGTAAAGGATTTCTAAGCAGCATTTTAGTGTGTCTGTCCTGGGACAGCTGAAAGGATGAGCCTCGTGAACTCTCATATTATTTCACCAATCAGGTAAAGGAAGCTTACTATGAAATCTCATGAGAGTTAAGTCAAATCTCATGAGATCACAGTAAGAGTTCATGACCTCAGCACTGCTGATGCTGATTGGCTGCTGTTCATTTCTTCATTTTTTTTTTATCTGCAGCTGGGAGCAGCTGAGTATAACTTTTTACACAGAACTTACTCTGCTGAGCTGAGGAAATTGTGAGGTAAAATATCTTCCTTTTTTACATAGAGATGCTCAGGTGATATTTTCCTGTCAGCTTTTTATAGTTATACTGCATCAGCTTCAAGTGATTTAGCATATGAGTATTATGTCCCTTTAATGATCACAAAAATATAAGATTGTTTTTAGAGGTACATAATATTCATCAAAATATATAATTATTATACTATAAAAAAATGTAATGTCAGTATCAAAAATGAACTTCCAAATATAAAGGGCCCAATTTATCAAGTCCTTCGCCATCATTCACTCACAAGAGAACCTGCAGTCAGTATTTATGAAGCAGCGGTCATCAGTCACAAGAGAACCTGCAATCAGTATTTATGAAGCAGCGGTCATCAGACACAAGAGAACCTGCAGTCAGTATTTATGAAGCAGCGGTCATCAGACACAAGAGAACCTGCAGTCAGTATTTATCAAGCAGCGGTCATTAGACACAAGAGAACCTGCAGTCAGTATTTAACAAGCAGCGGTCATCAGACACAAGAGAACCTGCAGTCAGTATTTATAAAGCAGCGGTCATCAGACACAAGAGAACCTGCAGTCAGTATTTATCAAGCAGCGGTCATCAGACACAAGAGAACCTGCAGTCAGTATTTATCAAGCAGCGGTCATCAGACACAAAAGAACCTGCAATCAGTATTTATCAAGCAGCGGTCATCAGACACAAGAGAACCTGCAGTCAGTATTTATCAAGCAGCGGTCATCAGACACAAGAGAACCTGCAGTCAGTATTTATCAAGCAGCGGTCATCAGACACAAGAGAACCTGCAGTCAGTATTTATCAAACAGCGGTCATCAGACACAAGAGAACCTGCAGTCAGTATTTATCAAGCAGCGGTCATCAGACACAAGAGAACCTGCAGTCAGTATTTATCAAGCAGCGGTCATCAGACACAAGAGAACCTGCAGTCAGTATTTATCAAGCAGCCGTCATCAGACACAAGAGAAACTGCAGTCAGTATTTATCAAGCAGCGGTCATCAGACACAAGAGAACCTGCAGTCAATATTTATCAAGCAGCGGTTATCAGACACAAGAGAACCTGCAGTCAGTATTTAACAAGCAGCGGTTATCAGACACAAGAGAACCTGCAGTCAGTATTTATCAAGCAGCTGTCATCAGACACAAGAGAACCTGCAGTCAGTATTTATCAAGCAACGGTCATCAGACACAAGAGAACCTGCAGTCAGTATTTATCAAGCAGCGGTCATCAGACACAAGAGAACCTGCAGTCAGTATTTATCAAGCAGCAGTCATCAGACACAAGAGAACCTGCAGTCAGTATTTATCAAGCAGCAGTCATCATACACAAGAGAACCTGCAGTCAGTATTTATCAAGCAGCGGTCATCAGACACAAGAGAACCTGCAGTCAGTATTTATCAAACAGCGGTCATCAGACACAAGAGAACCTGCAGTCAGTATTTATCAAGCAACGGTCATCAGACACAAGAGAACCTGCAGTCAGTATTTATCAAGCAGCGGTCATCAGACTGCTGCTTCCCCAACCTCTTCACCACCTCTTAGGTGGAGAATTTCAATCTCCCCGGTCTTGTCCGACTGGGGAGATTAACAGCTCCTGCCCGCACTCTTGTGCAATGCTGATTTCCGGCGAGCTGCAGCAGACACAGGCGCATATGTATGCCCCTGTCCGCCGACGCTTGATAAATCGAGCCCAAAGTAGTGGAATTGTGGTTTACATCTAGTTATAGGGATTTACAAGTTTAAAAATAATTTTTTAAAGAGTTGAGTTTTGAGTTTATAAAGCTAATAGAAAGCTTGAGACCTATTGGAATTATAAACTCAAAAGTTTATATCCAATGGGTAAGAATATAGATATAGATGTGGCAGCATACATGTGAATCAGGTATTTTAAAACTAAGTGGGGGCTGCCGTTAGAAATATTCTATCAGTTCTTGTTTCTTATTATATTCCTGATAGTATTTGTTAACAGCATAATGTATGCATAACATGAAGTATTTTGTAGGTTCATATGGTGCGGTCATTTTAATGTAAGAAATGAGATTGATAAAAAAAAAAAATATATATATATATATATATATATATATTTATTTTTACATTTTTAATTCATGTAATTTATTAGAATTTTTCAACAAGTGATTTAGAAACTTAGACTAGTATTTTCCTTCTTTTAGACTAGCAGGTCTGAATGATTCCCTGATACTGCATTACGTTTTTTATTTACCATAAATTGGCCGAGTGCCATGAACGTCCTGTTTCTTAATCTAAACACTTGTTTTTATATTTGTGTGCACTGTGCAATGATTGATTAGATGAATTTTGTATTTTATACAGTATGTATTTTCTATTGGTAAATGTATTTTGATTATCATGTAATTTTTTACGGTATGTCTTTACACACCACCTTAATGTCCACACTGATTGGCTCAAGACGTACCAATAGTGTCCAACATATGGACACTCCTCTGGGGGTGGAGTTTTGAATACCCGGGTGTATAATTAAGATCCGTTCAGAAGAACGGCACACAATAACAATTCCTCTTGAGAAAACCTGGCGGCAACCAGGAGAAACGCGTTGGGGTGATTTGATTGAGATTCCCCTGTGAGGGACAATCAGACTTACTGTGTGATCGATATTTACTTACCTAGTGACTGTAGCTCCGGTGGGGATACGGATACCCCTGAGCAAGCGCCTGTGTGTGTTAGAGATTGGATCCAGCTGTTCTCTGTTGCTGTAAGCAGATCCCTGTGGACACAGTTTTTTACTTAAAGGGACACTGAACCCAAATTTTTTCTTTTATGATTCAGATAAAGCATGCAATTTTAAGCAACTTTCTAATTTACACCTATTATCAATTTTTCTTCGTTCTCTTGCTTTTTTTATTTGAAAAATAAGGCATCTAAACTATTTTTTGGTTCAGAACCATGGAAAGCACTTGTTTATTGGTGGGTGAATTTATTCATCAATCAGCAAGAACAACCCAGTTTGTTCACCAAAAATGGGCCGGCATCTAAACTTACATTCTTGCATTTCAAATAAAGATACGAGAATGAAGACAATTTGATAATAGGAGTAAATTAGAAAGTTGCTTAAAATTGCATGCTCTATCTGAATCACAAAAAGAAAATATTTGTGTTCAGTGTCCCTTTAAGGCATTCTATTTATGCACTTTGTGTAAGTACATTTTTAACTTGTGTGTGTATGGTGTCTAATAAATTTGCATTTAAATCCTCTTTTGCGCTGTTTTTTTCTACAAGCACTTTTTATTAATAATAATAATAATAGATAGTTCTATAAAATTGAAGAATTTGAGACAAAGGGTAATCTTTCACCCATCCTATTAGAGATCAATTTTTTAGCAGTTTTCCAAACAGCATGTGAAGCCTATATTTAAGACTAATGATGTTTGAGATATGAAAGAAAGGGAAATACACTCTTCTGGCATATTAGCAATAACATGACAATGATTAGAAGACAAATATTTTCTTGCTTTGATACTAATAAATGATAAAAGCTTCCATCCTTGCTGTACAAAAGCCTTCCTCTGATTTTTCATGTTTTTTCTTTGTGGTATCCAGAGGTGGTCTGAGCCGGGGGGGGGGGGGATCTGCCACAGGCTATTCTTGGTAATAGCACCAGGGCCAGTGCAAAAGGTGATTTTTGTTTGCGGTAAGCAATTTCAATGTGTATCTGACTATCTGTCTATATAAACAAGCATCCAATCTTACCACAATTGCGAAGAAATAAGCATTCACAGACCAAGCTAAATCAACACTGTGTATTTATTACATCGAAAAAACAAAGGTTCCACCACTCCACACACATAAGCTACATCCAACGCGTTTCCTGCTGCTAAACAGCACTTCGTCAGGGATACTCACAGCTGTCTGATTGCACCTTTTATTACACTCACTATTCATTCTCAGGATTTAAAGGTATACTACCGCTTATATATTTAGCGGCATGTTTGTGATCTATACGTCATTCAATTTGGTGCATCATTATCACATCACAATATTTAAAATAACAATCTTAAATATACAAGCACATTGTATCTAAAAATATATAGTTAGAAACATTAACACAAATGGTGGGAAAAATATCTAATGCTATATAAACAAATACTTTTACTGTCTCAGAATTTTATATACCGCTGAGCTATTACATAGTACACAAATAAAAGGGCATATATTAGATATAAGTATAGCCGTATATTAAGGACTAAGCACAATAAATTAATAATAATCCATTGCAATATAATCTAAAGCCTCTAGTAATAGCTATATTTTGAAAAACTTTTCACCTTTATTTATTAATAGTTATATCTAAATATTTATCATCCTATGGAGAAAATTTCGAATACTATTAACTATCGATTTTAACTTAGTTACCTATATAAAGTTTTACATCTGAGTTTTCGTTTATGCCTAAAGGACTCCCTGTCTTTAAAGTATAAATCCAGTACACTTCTCTCCTATTAAGCGTCTGTGATCTATTGCCACCTGTATTCAGCTTGGGCACATGATCAATACCTTGAAATGAAAATAAAGTATTGATATATTTTAATTCACTTATATCAAAGTTATCATTCCTTCTATGTTGGGCAAAATGTTTCGCCACTGGTGTCTTTGGCACCTCACTCTCAAGAGACAGTAGGTGCTCTCTCACTCTATCTTTGAGCATGCGTGTCGTTCTACCAGTGTATTGAAAAAAACAAAGTTTGCAAGTGATAAGATACACTATATATCTGGAATTACAATTAAGGTGATGGTTCACCATGTACACATTACCTGTTACTGTAGAGTTAAAAGTATCACTCCTAACCAAGTATTTACATGATTTACATGGTGTGCCACCACACCTATAGTTCCCATTTTTCTTTTTAAGCCACATTCTATCCTCTTTTTTCTCCTTGTTAGAAAAATTTCTTTTAAGATTGTTCTCTATGGTTTCTGCTCTCCTTGATACACACCTGATTCCTTTGTCTATGACTGTTTTCAATTTTGGATCATTTCTTAGTAGTGGGCTAAATTTCTGAATAATTTTACAAATTTCTGAATATTGTCTACTATATTTAGTGGAAAAAGTTAACTTATCCATATTTCCTAAAACTTTATCCTGTTTGTTTTTATCCTGCAATAAAGCTTTCCTGTCCATGGCCTTAACCTCTTCCATGGTTATTTCTAGATCTCTTTTCTTATAGCCCCTATCCATCAGTCTATTTTTTAATATATTTGCTTGTATAGAGTAATTCTCTTCACTACTACAATTACGTTTTAAGCGCATAAACTGGCCTTTAGGGATCCCCTTTTTCACACTATAGGGATGGCCAGAATCTGCCCTAAGTATGGTATTGCCTGATGTTTTTTTTCTAAATATTTCTGTTGTAATGCATCCTTTATCTACATCTCCTTTTATCGTTAGGTCTAGATAATCTACACTATTCTCAGAGCAAAAGAATGTAAACCTCAAATTGTTATTATTGTCATTTAAATATCCCATAAACTGTTCTATAGTTGAATCACCATTCTTCCAGACTATTAGCAAATCATCTATAAATCTAGTATAGAATAAAATACGGTTTTGAAAAGGATTATTAGTAGTGAATATTTTCTTCAATTCAAAATATCCAAGATATAAGTTAGCATACGAGGGGGCGAATTTCGCCCCCATCGCCGTGCCCTGACATTGTACATAAAAACAGCCTTCAAATAGAAAATAGTTATGGGTTAAAAGAAATTGGACTATATCCACAATATATTCAATAAAGCATGTCTCAAATTTAGTATACGTATGTAGCATTTCGTTAAGGGCAGTTAATCCCTCCCTATGCGGTATACAGGAGTATAACGATTCTACGTCTATGGTTAAGAACAGTGATTCACTATCCCATCCTAGATCTTCCACCTTACGTAGTAGGTGTTTCGTATCCCTAAGATAACCTGGTAAGCTTTTTACTATGGGTTGTAGAAATTCGTCAATCCATCTCCCTAGGTTTTCTCCTATGGTTCCTATTGTGGAGATAATGGGCCTCCCCGGCGGTCTTGATGCGCATTTATGAACTTTAGGGAGATGTTTAAATACAGTTACTGTAGGGCTCTCATTTACTAAGCATTCTGCCTGTGCTTGTGTCAAAAAACCCTGGTGAACGCCTTCATCTAACAAAATTTTTAACTCATTATTAAACCGCTCTGTGGGGTTATATGTTAATTTGTGGTATGTATTTTCATCTGATAGTTGCCTTTCAGCTTCCAATACATATGCTTCCCTATCTTGTACCACGATAGTGCCACCCTTATCAGATTTAGAAATTACTATGTTGGTATTATCCCTAATTTCTTTTAGTGCTTTTCTCTCCTGGTGTGACAAATTATCCCTTTTATTCTTTTTTGTGTGTGTATCTTTTACTTTTGTGTTGTACAATTGTGTCAATTCTTCTTCCACCACTGCGTGAAATACCTCAATTAGATCCCCTCTTGCATGTATAGGATAAAAACTACTTGTGTGTCCTATTTTTTGTGTAGAGCTTGGAATACTTAAATTACTGGGATCATATCTCAAGCTTTCACTATTTAAGATCCTTAAACTGTTGGTATCACACAATTCATTAAAAGTTAGTGAATCTATATCAGTGCCCATTGTACTACTTTCAGCCATACCCGTATCCACTATCTCACTGTCATAAATGGAAGATGGATCCTCATTAAAAAAATGCCTTTTTAAAGTGACCTTTCGTACAAACTTATTGAGGTCAACAATGGTATCAAATAAGTCCATATTTCTTGTTGGAGAGAAACCCATTCCCTTCGAGAGTGCAATCTTCTGTATGTTGGTTAATGGGACAGATGATAAATTTATTATACTCTCTAGTTCTGATCCTTCTTTTCTCTCATTGCTCTGGTCAGCCTGCTGGGATATTTTGCTTTTTGATCTTCTTCCTTTTTCTTCTTTATTCTTTTTGGGTCTCCATCTTTTACTTTATGCTCGTGGCCGGACATATTAGGGGTAATCCCCAGATCCACCAGTGATCTGTGTTCCACTTTTTCTTTAGGTCTTGCTCCTAGAGAATTATCTCTTTCATTATTTTCCTCACTCATGGGTGTAGATGATCTTGGACTATATGCATATGAACTGCCCTCTGTGCTTGAAAAGGTGACTTTTCTTTGTGCTTCCTTTTTATTACTGGACATGTCTCCTTCCACCCTTTTTCCCTTATTCTTTTTGTTCTGATGACTTCTTCTTTTATTTTGCTGAGTATTGGTGTTCCAACTATAAACTATATCTAAATCATAGTCCTTACAATCTCTTTGATATTTGCCCAATTTTCTTGCGACCACTTCATTATCAATTCTTTCAGTTGTATCTTTCAGTTGTTTCATATAATCTTCAAATCTCTCATCTTCTTTAAGATCATCAATCTGTATTTGTATCTCAGCTAGCTCACATAGAGTGGTTTCTCTTTCCTCTGTTCTTTTCTTTAATAGTTGCTTCATAAGAATCACAGAGCAATCAGTTAAATTCTGATTCCATTCTTTCATAAAAACCACATCCATTTTTTCTGCTGCTGGGTACTTTTTCATTCTGAGGCCTCGTGGTATTTTTTCCTCATTTATATACAGTAGTAAGAATTCCATTTCCCACCATGTCTTAAGTTCCTTAATGGTTAATTTCTCTTTCATAGAAAACAATGTGCTCAAATCTACAGGTGTGTGTTTAGGAGTGGTGTCCCCTTTAATGAGTAAATCAAGTTTTGCTCGTCTGTTTACAATTTCTTCCTGATCCATGGCTTCAAAATATTATCTTATGCACTATGCGCTTGACTTGTCACAGTATAATATGCAATTTGAGAATTTTACTTCAAACAAAAACACACTGTTGCAAAAACTGTGCTTTTGAGCCATAAGACATGTAACAACTTCCAGCTGTGTGCAACCAAAACAAACTGTTATATTTTTGCAAATTGGTTTGTAGTCTCATATGTATCGTTGCCACAACCTAGTTTTCTACAGGAATCAAATTGTTGCAAAGTTCTTACCGGTAACACTCTAATATCAGGGTACAAGTAGAGTGTTAACTGTGTATGTTTTTTCGGCTGAGTGAGTTTTACACATACATATTTAGGTATTATATTTTCTCCTTTGTAGGTAAATATACTTTCAAATAACCTCCAAAAGCTTTCAGTATTCCAGTATATTATATTGTATCATGGGTGAATGACATGAGCATGTATATTGGTGGTCTTGAGCTAACTTTATGCAGCGGTGAAAACATCAACCCAGGTTACTCACGGTTATCCGGCCCCACTCTGCGGGTAGTTAGAAAATGTCCAGGCACTCCTCCTTCTCACCAGACAGCCGTTATCCAGTATAGAACTAGTAGCTTAAAAGATCTCCGCGGTGTATCTCACACACCAAAAAGGATCCAATCTTACCACAATTGCGAAGAAATAAGCATTCACAGACCAAGCTAAATCAACACTGTGTATTTATTACATCGAAAAAACAAAGGTTCCACCACTCCACACACATAAGCTACATCCAACGCGTTTCCTGCTGCTAAACAGCACTTCGTCAGGGATACTCACAGCTGTCTGATTGCACCTTTTATTACACTCACTATTCATTCTCAGGATTTAAAGGTATACTACCGCTTATATATTTAGCGGCATGTTTGTGATCTATACGTCATTCAATTTGGTGCATCATTATCACATCACAATATTTAAAATAACAATCTTAAATATACAAGCACATTGTATCTAAAAATATATAGTTAGAAACATTAACACAAATGGTGGGAAAAATATCTAATGCTATATAAACAAATACTTTTACTGTCTCAGAATTTTATATACCGCTGAGCTATTACATAGTACACAAATAAAAGGGCATATATTAGATATAAGTATAGCCGTATATTAAGGACTAAGCACAATAAATTAATAATAATCCATTGCAATATAATCTAAAGCCTCTAGTAATAGCTATATTTTGAAAAACTTTTCACCTTTATTTATTAATAGTTATATCTAAATATTTATCATCCTATGGAGAAAATTTCGAATACTATTAACTATCGATTTTAACTTAGTTACCTATATAAAGTTTTACATCTGAGTTTTCGTTTATGCCTAAAGGACTCCCTGTCTTTAAAGTATAAATCCAGTACACTTCTCTCCTATTAAGCGTCTGTGATCTATTGCCACCTGTATTCAGCTTGGGCACATGATCAATACCTTGAAATGAAAATAAAGTATTGATATATTTTAATTCACTTATATCAAAGTTATCATTCCTTCTATGTTGGGCAAAATGTTTCGCCACTGGTGTCTTTGGCACCTCACTCTCAAGAGACAGTAGGTGCTCTCTCACTCTATCTTTGAGCATGCGTGTCGTTCTACCAGTGTATTGAAAAAAACAAAGTTTGCAAGTGATAAGATACACTATATATCTGGAATTACAATTAAGGTGATATATATTTAGATATAACTATTAATAAATAAAGGTGAAAAGTTTTTCAAAATATAGCTATTACTAGAGGCTTTAGATTATATTGCAATGGATTATTATTAATTTATTGTGCTTAGTCCTTAATATACGGCTATACTTATATCTAATATATGCCCTTTTATTTGTGTACTATGTAATAGCTCAGCGGTATATAAAATTCTGAGACAGTAAAAGTATTTGTTTATATAGCATTAGATATTTTTCCCACCATTTGTGTTAATGTTTCTAACTATATATTTTTAGATACAATGTGCTTGTATATTTAAGATTGTTATTTTAAATATTGTGATGTGATAATGATGCACCAAATTGAATGACGTATAGATCACAAACATGCCGCTAAATATATAAGCGGTAGTATACCTTTAAATCCTGAGAATGAATAGTGAGTGTAATAAAAGGTGCAATCAGACAGCTGTGAGTATCCCTGACGAAGTGCTGTTTAGCAGCAGGAAACGCGTTGGATGTAGCTTATGTGTGTGGAGTGGTGGAACCTTTGTTTTTTCGATGTAATAAATACACAGTGTTGATTTAGCTTGGTCTGTGAATGCTTATTTCTTCGCAATTGTGGTAAGATTGGATCCTTTTTGGTGTGTGAGATACACCGCGGAGATCTTTTAAGCTACTAGTTCTATACTGGATAACGGCTGTCTGGTGAGAAGGAGGAGTGCCTGGACATTTTCTAACTACCCGCAGAGTGGGGCCGGATAACCGTGAGTAACCTGGGTTGATGTTTTCACCGCTGCATAAAGTTAGCTCAAGACCACCAATATACATGCTCATGTCATTCACCCATGATACAATATAATATACTGGAATACTGAAAGCTTTTGGAGGTTATTTGAAAGTATATTTACCTACAAAGGAGAAAATATAATACCTAAATATGTATGTGTAAAACTCACTCAGCCGAAAAAACATACACAGTTAACACTCTACTTGTACCCTGATATTAGAGTGTTACCGGTAAGAACTTTGCAACAATTTGATTCCTGTAGAAAACTAGGTTGTGGCAACGATACATATGAGACTACAAACCAATTTGCAAAAATATAACAGTTTGTTTTGGTTGCACACAGCTGGAAGTTGTTACATGTCTTATGGCTCAAAAGCACAGTTTTTGCAACAGTGTGTTTTTGTATATAAACAAGCATACATACATATAAGTGTGTAAGGTTTTTATAGCTGAAGATATAATCACATCATGATCAGTGTTCTCTCTAAGGCCAGTTTTATGAGCGGCCCAGCAGTGAAACACTTAATTAGAGCAATTAGCAAACACTACACAGTGCAAATTGCAAGGTGTGGTTACCTTATTAACTGTTTCAATGCTGGGCCACTCACAAAAGTGGCCTTAAAGGGAACATTGATCATGATATATGTCCCTAAACTCCACTTGATGACAGAGCTATGCGTGCCCAGCCCAGTTTAATATGCATCTTAGCTCTAGGTTGTCACCTTAACTCCCCCCCCAACCTCAGAAGTCCTGGTTATTATAGATGCCCTACATGTGTGTCTTAGAAGGGGGCACATGAAAACCAAGAATCCACTACCATTTTTTATTTTATTTTGGTCAAATATAGCATTTTAAAAGGGGTGGGTTGATATAGTATCCTTCCTGGTAAAACATTTTATAAATAAATAAATAAATAAATAAATAAATAAATAAATATAGTTGGCCACTGGATACTACTTTCCCCCAAGGCCAGAAATTGCCAGTCCTTCTTTTAAAGTATCTCTAAAAGTTTCAGAATCAGATTCAGTAGGAAAACATCTTTTTTATTATTATTATTTTATAAAGCAATGTGCTAGTAAAGTCCACCATGGGCATATTGGCAAATAACTTGTTCTTGGCAAGAACATATTTATTTTGGCATCTAAAAGTCCTTATATAATTTTTCTCAGACATAAATATCCTTTACACATTGAGAAACTTCCTCCTTAAAAACATTATTATCTGAAACAGAGAATTCCTCAGACATTTAAGTCTTCGGGACGATGAGCTAAAACTATGGCCAGATGATCTAAGACACCTCTTTATTACTGTAAGATCCCTCAAACAATTTAATGAAGGCAAATTTTAACTTAAGAGCTGTATGCAGGTTCTGGATGTCAAATAGAGACACTTACATTACAATATAATAATCAAAAAAGGCCCCCCAAAAAATTGTGTGATTTCTCTCCATGACGGAAAACGTTTCATTATCGGGTCCTGAGACTGCAAACCTGTCTGAGGAAGAGTAGGCTTGCCCAGAACTAACTACAACCAATGTTTTCGAAATGGAAAAGTTAAACAGAACATACTGATCAGCTGCAACAGGGACATCTGGTGGACCAGGATCCATAATTTCCCCTTTAGATTCAAAATCTCCAAGGTGAAAATCAACTAAGGATTTCAGAGTCTCCTCCAACAGAGGGTTTTAATTCCCCCCATATTTGTATCCAAAACATAAAGGGAAAGCTCATTCTTCCCTGTGAGGCTTCACTGACATAGAGGGCATAAATAATATCATTCTATCTTGGCTCAGCGGTATAACGTAAATACACAATAGTAAAAACTCATACGCCACAAAAATACCAAAGACATATTGTAGGTCATAGCAAACAGGAAACAAATCACTAACTTACCTTAATCATATGGAGGCTGCATATTTCTGGGCATGAGTTGTTTGGTGAGGAGGATCCATTGTGGGAATATAAAGGGATACTGAACCAAAGATGGTCCGGCTCCTAAGCTTACATTCCTGCTTTTTCAAATAAAGATACCAAGAGAACAAAGAAAATTTAATAATAGGCGTAAATTAGAAAGTTGCTTAAAATGTCATGCGCTATCTGAATCATGAAAGAAAAAAACTGGGTTCAGTATCCCTTTAAGAATGCATGATCATATGAAATACTACTTTACATATGTACAGAGTGGTACCTAAGTGCAACAAGGACTTATTGTGCAGAGGGGCTCTTATCTCTAAAGCAATCATATCTAATCTCTGGGGTCTAGCGACAAAATGCTAAGGAAGCCCTCATCGTTAAAAATGTATATATAGAACCCTATGTTTCAATTGGAACCTATGACATTTGTGTGTTATATCTACCAAGTTTGCACCACCCACAAGACCTCCTTGGCCAAGAGGGAGTTCCAGCTACAGCATATACCACACCAACCTTCACATGGCAACAGCCTCCACCAAGCTTAAAGGTGAATAGATACCCTTAACAAAGTTTCCTGATCCAGAGAATTCCATAAGTATGGAGAGGTTCTTAGACCATTAAAAACGGTGTTGGACAGGACTGAGAGAAGTCATATTGGTAAGGAAACTAACTCAAGTTGGAAAGTGAGGTAGTAGTTTTATTCAGTCCATTACTTCTGGGGGAGGGGGTCTCTCACAAAATATTATCCAGGATAATCCAAGATATAGAGGCCCATTTATCAAGCTCCGTATGGAGCTTGTGGGCCCGTGTTTCTGGCGAGTCTTCAGACTCGCCAGAAACAGCAGTTATGAAGCAGTGGTCTAAAGACCGCTGCTCCATAACCCTGTCCACCTGCTCTGAGCAGGAGGACAGGAATCGCCACAATTCCACCAGATCGAGTATGATCGGGTTGATTGACACCCCTGCTGGCGGCCCATTGGCCACGAGTCTGCAGGGGGTGGTGTTGCACCAGCAGCTCTTGCGAGCTGCTGGTGCGATGCTGAATACGGAGAGCGTATTACTCTCCGCATTCAGCGAGGTCTTGCGGACCTGATCCGCACTGTCTGATCAGGTCCGCAAGACCTTTAATAAATAGGCCTCATAGTGTTCGAGTATAGTGCTGCTTTGTAACGTTTAGTGCTATTTATTGCATGGGGTAGCTACAACTCTAGAGTGACTAAAAAAAGGAAATTATTATATATACACAGCATATATATATATATATATATATATATATAATATTAGTATTAGTACAACGTTTGTAAGATTTTTCTGCATCCTTGATCATAGGTAGAAAGTGTTACATGAAGTGGGGTGGTGTAGATAAGTTAGTGTTTGCTTCTATTATCAGTGCTAGATGATTCAGAAGGCAATTGGTAATGTTTCAGTAGGACCACAATATGTCATATACAGTTTAGTGATATTGCTTGTGCAGAAAAGAAATCTATACAGAGGACAATGATAGTGTTTGACCAACAAGACTGTGAGAAATCCATTCAAATTTTATTGGAGTATCGGTACAAGTTAAAGTCAACTAGGAAGTGAAATACAGTACTGTCGGCAATTAGTGGTGATATACAACTTGATGGGCATCCTTTCTGTACTCACTGAGTGATAACGTGCATTGTAAATTCACAGAAATCAATCTTACTGTCATTTGATTGTATATGATGACGTCAATTCATCACAAGGAACTTGATAGCTTTTAATACAAGAGCAGATCTGTGAAGCACACAGTATACTGTAGTTACATACAAACATCTAGTCAAGTTCACAGTATTGGGGTAGATAACTTTAAAGTGACATTTGTGTAAAAATGAATTCTCCATATAAATGGTCATTCTGTGTAGTAAAAAAACCTTTGCAATGTACAGTCATTTTTATTTTGCCTGATTTTACCTGTAATTTAAAGGGTCATAATATCTGACAAATGGCACGTGCTTATTGGTTCGAAACTGATGCTGATCCAATCAACAGCACTATTTGCAAACCTGACTTGTACGACTAGCGTTTCTGATTGGATCAGCAATGGGTTCCCCTCAGGCCAGCTGTGCTTCACGGGTCCTGAGCGGCTAATAAAATACTGCATGTCATTTTTTGACTATTATGACTCTTTAAAGGTCAGAAAGCACAAAATCTGTAAATCGTACATATGAAAAAGCTCTATTTAAACATTATTCAATTATTTTTTTTGCTTCAAATAAATGTTAAAACTCTATCTTGATTTTTAATTTAAGAGAAGGTGTAAACTGGCCCATGAAGCCTTATTGCTCACTGGCAGATAACAAGATATTCCACTATTTTAATGGTTAAGAGACAGTATAAACCGGTTTTCATTTAACTGCATGT
Source organism: Bombina bombina (assembly GCF_027579735.1). Lineage (NCBI taxonomy): Eukaryota > Metazoa > Chordata > Amphibia > Anura > Bombinatoridae > Bombina > Bombina bombina. The sequence goes on from NC_069505.1 coordinate 270,665,236, forward strand.
AATAGACACTACTATAAAGAAGAATATGCACAGACACTGATCTAAAAATCCAGTATAAAACCTTTTAGAAAATTACTTAGAAGCTCCCAATTTAGCACTGTTGATGAGGTTAGGCTTGGACACCCAATGAAATGGGCTGAGAGCAGATCGTCCACCTCCCACTCCTACATTTAAAAAGACCCATTATACAAATAGAAGCAATCTGAAGTCTGTATACATCAGTATACATCTAATACTTTGGGGCTTGGTTAAGAGTCTGAAAATCATCACAATGTTAATTAAAAATAAGCAAAACTATACATTTTTTACAAAAACAACCCCCAGATGGGCTATATAAATGGATCATCTTCATCTACAAAACATTTATGCAAAGAAAAATCTAGTGTACAGTGTTTAACAATAACAAGCTTCACAAATATTGCTCATTACTTCTCCTTCACTGGCAGTTAGGGACAAATATAAACTCCTGCACCGATCATGCAATCACAGTGCAGTCTGTAGAATACTTCAGGATCAATATCCTGGACCATGCAGGATGCACTCTAGACTCTGGGAAAGTTGGAACAACAAACTTTTAAGAAAAGTAAATTCTGAGCCAACGATCTACAATCAGATTTATCTATAGAATAAAAAGATAATTAAGCCCTGTTGCTTTTGCTCTTCCTGCTGATGAAAACATTGTGTGAACAAAGGCACAGAATGATTTAGCAAATACCCCTCTTGTCCCTTGGCTTTGATCCCTCAAAAGCAAATGACGCTCTGCAGTGCCCTTATTTACGTCTCCCTTCTAATAACCCAACTATTCACACTGCGCATGCGTATTTCCCTTAAGCGACTTAGGGTTCGTGTACAAAGTCATTCTGCCACTCGAACGTAGCTTCCATCACAGCAATTTCCTGCTTGCCGTTTGCACACAGTCCCCTGTTCATACAGACTTTATTAGGGAAAAGGGTTAGGTTTGCATTCCTAGCCAGTTTCTCTGCAGTGGATGTAAGGGAGCAGCAATCATGGTGACACGGGGCTGAAGGATCACCTAATAATTCATGGGAACCACAGACAGAGCTCGCCCGGGAGTGTGGAGTATGCAAGAAGGAAGGCTGCACTGGATATAGGAGTGAAAATACTAACCATCTTCTTCCTCTGGCTGGGAAAAAAGATATAGGATCAAGCCAAGAAAATGTCCTTGATCATGGAAGAAGATGAGTATAATAAACTGGTCATGCAGTCCAGCACTGACTGGCTCAGGGCTGAGACCAAGAGGCTCTTCCAGGAGCTGGGGGAGACCACCAGGGAGAAGATCCAGGCGGCTGAGTATGGGTTGGCAGTGCTGGATGAGAAGCAGCAGCTGAAGCAGCACTATGATGAGCTGGAGCTGGAGTACGAGACTGTCAGGCTGGAGATGGAGCAACTCAAGGAGGTAGGATCTGCACTCAACGCAAACTTAGAATGTTGTGATCGGCGCAATTTGTCAAAGTGACGCATTCTTAATAATATATATAACCCAGCACTGTGCTGATGTGCAGTGTATGTCATGATATAGTCATTTAGCAGAGTCCATCATAATGCAGCAAATACCCATTAATTGTAGCTTCCTGCACACATTACCCAGCATTGCACCAAATCGGATATTTATATTATTATCCCCCAGAGCTGAGATCATTATATCCTGTTGTTTGTATGAAGACTTCAAAATCATAGCCAGATCTGTAGCAGCAGAGAGTGGATCCTCACCTATCAAATTCCTATGCTGTTCTAGGGGGGTCTGTTCATTACAGTGTGGAGAGATCTCATCATGTTACAATTCTGTATGACAGTTACTGGGTTAATGAATAAATATGCACTATATTGAACTAAATATTGTGTTCGTTTCCCATTTGAGAAAAACAAACAAAACAATAAACCTAATAAATTGACGTTGTGTTGTTAGATGTGGTAAGACAACTATATACATCTTAGGAGTGATATTTCTTTAGAGGATTCATATAGATACAGTTATCATTTTCAAAACATAAGCCCCTGTTCATGGATTTATATTTCCTCTGGGTGATATTTATATGAACAGAAATCCTATTTATATATTTATATCCTATTATATTCACTATGCAAAATATGAAATTGTTAATATCATTACTATTAATTCAATCTAAACAATAAATTACAACTTTTAATAACTACACTTCAGGAATATAGATGTATATTTTATATTAACAAGTAGCATCAAAAGATAAATTGTTTAGTAGCCCCTACGTACTAGGATTTCCCCCTCCTAGTATAACATTCTCAATGTTATCCAGTTTTCAGCCATCACTAAATCTATTCCCTTCCCTGCCAGCTCCTTTCTGCTGAGTGATAATTAGCCATATCACAGATGCAGTGCCCATTGCTGTGTATGCAGGAGATGTGGCATCATCTAGTCTGTAGGGAGTCTGCGCAAAAGCCCTCTGTGCCCTTCCCAAGACATCTGCTCAGCTTCTAAACATCCCCCCTCCTCCATCCTCTCACAGAGCTCTGGGGATTTCTATGGATCATAAGCTAGAATGTGCAAAAGGCACTGGAAATATTAGCCCTATTATTGGCTTTCAATATGAAACTATCTAAATTGTTACCAACAGGAGGCTGCTAGTGATTTCACAAACTTATTGAGGTCTGCAGGGATGTGAGGGTTATCCCTTCCTGTTGGAAATTTGCCAGATATGATATATATATATATATATATATATATATATTCCACATGGCCAATAGGTTAAAGCTTTGTTTGTAGACCCTAAAGAAATATGTGCATTGAAAACAGGAAGAGCTTTTATGGCTGATCTGTATTTTTCTAGCTCAGCCTAGAGAATTGGTGCCTTATTTTAGTAATAAAACTCTTTTGGTTTCATTATTTTGTTTTGCAAGTGATATTGCCAGTGGCTGTTTTTGCCCGCACACTGGTATGTGCCAGTCATTATAAAATTGGATATTTGGCATGGTCTGCGGTTTGGCCTTGAGAAACATTGATTTTATAATTGACATTGCCATTGGCCATAACTGCCCGCACACTGGTATGTGCCTGCATTTGTAAAGCTGGGTATTTGGCATGCTCTGCATTTTGACCATGAGGAACTTTAGTGTTACAAATGACATTGCCAGTGGCTGCAAGTGCCCACACACTGCTATGTGTCTGCCTTTTGTATAGCTGGGCATTTGGCGTGCTTAGTGCTTTGGACCTTGATAAGCATTTATTCTTAGTGTATTTAACACTACATATTATGGAAGCACTGTAAAAATAAATTACAATAGTAATAATATTTTATGAAGAGCCACATGAATAAGAGGTCTGTTTCTTTAATGTATGAGCATATCTGCATCTTGTTTTTTGCAATTGATCTTTTTTGAGATCTTAAAGGGACACTGAACCCAAAGTTTTTCTTTCGTGATTCAGATAGCGCATGCAATTTTCTAATTTACTCCTATTATCAATTTTTATTCATTCTCTTGCTATCTTTTTATTTGAAAAAGAAGGCATCTAAGCTTTTTGTTTGGTTCAGAACTCTGGAAAGCACTTTTTTATTCGTGGATTTATTTATCCACCAATCAGCAAGAACAACCCAGGTTGTTCACCAAAAATGGGCCAGCATCTAAACTAACATTCTTGCATTTCAAAAAAAGATACCAAGAGAATGATTAAAATTTGATAATCGGAGTAAATTAGAAAGTTGCTTAAAATTTCATGCTCTATCTGAATCACAAAAGAAAAAATTTGCGTTCAGTGTCCGTTTAACCCCTTAATGACCACAGCACTTTTCCATTTTCTGTCCGTTTGGGACCAAGGCTATTTTTACATTTCTGCGGTGTTTAGCTGTAATTTTCCTCATACTCATTTACTGTACCCACGCATATTATATACCGTTTTTCTCGCCATTAAATGGGCTTTCTAAAGATACCATTATTTTCATCATATCTTATAATTTATTATAAAATATGAGGAAAAAATGGAAAAAAACGCAGTTTTTCGAAATTTGACCCCCAAAATCTGTTACACATCTACAACCACTAAAAAACACCCATGCTAAATAGTTTCTATATTTTGTCCTGAGTTTAGAAATACCCAATGTTTACATGTTCTTTGCTTTTTTTGCAAGTTATAGGGCAATAAATACAAGTAGCACTTTGCTATTTCCAAACCACTTTTTTTCAAAATTAGCGCTAGTTACATTGGGACACTGATATCTGTCTGGAATCCCTGAATATCCCTTGACATGTATATATATTTTTTTAGAAGACATCCCAAAGTATTGGTCTAGGCCCATTTTGGTATATTTCATGTCACCATTTCACTACAAAATGCGATCAAATAAAAAAAAAAAAGTTTACTTTTTCACAAATGTTTTCACAAACTTTAGGTTTCTCATTGAAATTATTTACAAACAACTTGTGCAATTATGGCATACATGGTTGTAAATGTTTCTCTGGGATCCCCTTTGTTCAAAAATAGCAGACATATATGGCTTTGGCATCGCTTTTTGGTATTTAGAAGGCCGCTAAATGCCGCTGCGCACCACACGTGTATTATGCCCAGCAGTGAAGGGGTTAATTAGGGAGCATGTAGGGAGCTTGTAGTTTTAATTTTAGCTTTAGTGTAGTGTAGTAGACAACCCAAAGTATTGATCTAGGCCCATTTTGGTATATTTCATGCTACCATTTCACCGCCAAATGCGAACAAATAAAAATAAAACGTAAAATTTTCCCAATTTTAGGTTTCTCACTAAAATTATTTACAAACAGCTTGTGCAATTATGGCATAAATGGTTGTAAAAGCTTCTCTGGGATCCCCTTTGTTCAGAAATAGCAGACATATATGGATTTGGCTTTGCTTTTTGGTAATTAGAAGGCAGCTAAATGCCGCTGCGCACCATACGTGTATAATGCCCAGCAGTGAAGGGGTTAATTAGGGAGCTTTTAGGGAGCTTGCAGGGTTAATTTTAGCTTTAGTGTAGGTATCAACCTCCCACATGACACATCACACCCCCAGATCCCTCCCAAACAGCTCTCTTCCCTCCCCCACCCCACAATTGTCCCCCGCCATCTTAAGTACTGGCAGTAAGTCTGCCAGTACTAAAATAAGAGTTTTTTTGGTTTTTTTTTAAAAAAAATAATAATTATGTTCTGTAGTATCCTCCCTTAGCCCCCAACCTCCCTGATCCCCCCCCCCAAACAGCTCTCTAACCCCCCTCTCTCTGCCTTATTGCGCCATATTGGGTACTGGCAGCTGTCTGCCAGTGCCCAGTTTGAAATCAAATATGTTTTTTTTTAGTTTTTTTTTAAAAAAATACTATTTTCTGTAGTGTAGCTGCCCTCCCTCAACCCCCCAACCCCTGCCAGATCGCTAAACAGTTTTGAGATGCCCACCCTCACTCCCACCGAGTACCATCATTGTTCCATAGTGTAGGGCTCCCACCCGCCCGCGCGTGCGCCCGCTCCCGTGCACGCGCGCGCACCCGCTCCAGTTCACACGAGTGCGCACCCGCGCGCGCGCCCGCACTCAATCCCGCCCCCCTTCCCACCGATGGCCGCCCACCCGCCTCCCTTGGTAAGCTCCCACCCACCAACGAACATGGCCATCAATGGCCGATGCAGAGAGGGCCACAGGGTGGCTCTCTCTGCATCGGACGGCTAAAAAATGTTATAGCAGGATGCCTCAATATCGAGGCATCACTGCTATAACATGAAAGCAGTTGGAAGTGATCAGGATCGCTTCCACTGCTTTCAAAGACCAACGACGTACGGGGTACGTCCTTGGTCATTAACTGCATTTTTTTGCAGGACGTACCCCATACGTCGTTGGTCGTTAAGGGGTTAAAGGACCAGTAAAACAGTAGATTTGCCTAATCAACAAATGTGTGATAAAAATACAATGCAATAGAACTTAGTCTGAGTTTCAAATGAGTAGTAGATTTTTATTTTTCTGACAAATTTCAGTTATGTCTCTTTCCACTCCCCCTATATCATGTGACAGCCATCAGCCAATCACAAATGCATATACCTATATTCAGTGAATTCTTGCACATGCTCAGTGTAAATATAAAAGACTGCACGTTTTGTTTATGGAAGTAAATTGGAAAGTTGTTTAAAATTACTGCTCTATCTGAATCATGAAAGTTTTTTTAATTTGACTTGAGTGAGCCTAATTTTGTTTATTATTTATTTGTAAAAGACCAAACAATTCTGTGCTCCAGTTTAGCATTTTCTTATAGATATTCTGCAGGATTACAGAGCTGTGACTGTACACAATTCATTAGTTTTTAGCTAACAAGTAGGCTTGTCTAAGCTGCTGTGGTATTTCAAGTATGCTGAGCAATTTACTTACAAGAAGTCATATGTCTGAAAAGCAGCACTGCATAAAAACGTTAACATTAATTTGCCATTGAATTGCTGACTGAAAAAATGAAAGTAAAGTTGATTTGAGCTGGATCCTCCTAATATACCATTTTACAAATATGGAGTGTATTAAATTGTTAACAAATGGCTACTTTACCTTTTTTTATTTTGTCATTTTAAATAGCTGTTTTTGCCTGTTGGATGTTGGAGACATAGGGAGACTAATTGAAAATGAACAGAGATAAGATAAAGAAACAAGGTCTGTTCTCCCTGCAAACTTTGCCCATTTTAATGGGTTGTGGTGTCAATGGGTAGGACAACTATTTAATAACTAAAAAAATATACCATAAATTGCACCGAGTTTAACAAGTCATTGGAAGCACATTAACAGGAATCCAATTTTACAGTACACTGTACCTTTTTAAAAAGGAAACTAAAGCCTCATATATTCTCTAATATTTTTAGAACTCAATTTAAACTATACATAATCACAATTGCTCCATGAAAGACCTCTTATGTTACAGAAAAAATCATTCTCTTAAAAATCACTTTGGGGGCTTGGTTTATATACCCTATATTTTTGCCTTGAAGCAGTTTTAATTTAAAGGGACAGTCAACACTAAAATTGTTATTGTTTAAAAAAGATAATGCCTTTCATTACCCATTCCCCAGCTTTGTACAATAAAAATTGTTATATTAATATACTTTATAACATTTAAATATCTGCATTTCTGCCTGTTTCTAAGCCACTACAGACAACCTTTTATCACATGCTTTTTTATTACAACAGGAGACTGCTAGTTCATGTGGCCATATAGATAACATTGTGCCCAAGCCTATGGTTTCTGCACAACACAGCTAAAATGTGAGTCAATAGATAATAAAGTCATGTGATCAGGGGGCTGCCAAAAGAGGCTTAGTTACAGGGTAATCACAGAGGTAAAAAGTATATTAATATTAATATATATATTAATATAACTGTGTTGGTTATGCAAAACTGGGGAATGGTAAATAAAGGGATTATCTATATTTTTACACAATAACATTTTGTTGAGCTGACTGTCCCTTTAACATAAGATCCATAGCCTATCTGGGTATGCTTTTCAGAGAGCAGTCATATTTATAATTCAAAAGTCTTTTAAAATGTTATGCTGTATCTGAACCATGAAAGTTAATCTTGACTTACTAAATCCATTAAAAACATACTGCCAACATTTTGTCTTGCTACTAAAGACCTTAAACAAAACTATTTTAAATCACATACAGAATATTTTTTCCAGCTGGGTGGCCTTTATGAAGCAGGTGGAATCGTGCTATACTTAGTAATATTATAAGATTTTAGATGTTACTCAAGGTATCCAAAGCACAGATTAACTGCATAATTTAACATACATTGATTTAATAATGTTTGCAACAAACTTTGAATTAAATGTAATATGAGTTAATATTATCTTAATAATGGCTTAAATGGACAAGAAACCCAAACATCTTTCATGGATCAGATAGAGAATATAGTTTTAAACAATTTTCCAGTTTACTTCTGTTATCAAATTTGCTTCATTCTCTTGGTATCCTTTGTTAAAGGAGCAGCAATTTACTGCTGGGGGTTACTGAACACCTTGATTGAGCCAATGAGAAGAGGCAAATATATGCAGCCACCCATCAGCTGCTAGCTTTCAGTAGTGCATTGCTGTTACTGAACCCACCCTAGGTATGCTTTGCAACAAAGGATACTAATAGAACAAAATAATTTGGTAATAGAAGTAATTTGAAAGCTGTTTAAAAGTACATGCTCTGTCTGAATCATGAAAGAAACATTTTGGGTTTCATGTCTCGTCTCAAATTCAGATGGATTTTCAGTAAAGTCAGCCGATGATTTGCATCCTGCCATATCCAAGCCGCTATAAATGCATTTGGACACTCGGGTTCTGAACACAAGCAGCTTGGGGCTGAATACAATCACATTTTCAGCAAAATAACTCAAACACAAACATACTAGAATTTGAGGAAGTCAGGATCAGATAAAGATGAGTGCATTCTGTTCCCTGTGCCTAGGGGCAATATAGCTTGCTGGTCTAACAAATAAACAGAATGCCAAGGAACCAATTTAGTTATTTTGTGTCATGTGCCAGAGTCAGAATGTTCTGTCACAGGTCTGTTATATTTATGAGTAAGGGGTGAACTTTATGAAGCCCAGGCAATGCCACTCATGGGACTTTCCAAGTCTGAATAAAGATATAACTTCCCTTTTCTAGAGGCATATTTTATCTTGTGTCTGTGCACTATAAATTTGTTTTTGTTTTTTATAGCTCTGCTTGGGACTCAGCTCAATATCAGGTTTAGGATTTACAGTACAGAGGAAAGATACAACTACTAAAGCTAACATAATTCTCAGCCTACAATGCATAAACAAATATAGAATGTCTTAATGTCATTGAATTAATCAGATATTTAATTTGTTACCCATGTTACAAATAGCACATAACTAATTCATTAAATGGTTATAAAATGCAAAAAATAAATTGCACTTTGTTAGAGTATTTTATTATTGTAATGGTAAAACTGATCCTTGGGAGCACATGTGAGAACATGTTATAGTAAAATGCTCCTTTTATAGAGACATAAAACCCAAAATATTTTAGGCTACTTTCCAATTTACTTCTGTTCTCTAATTGGCTTAGTTCTCTTGGTATCCTTAGTCTAAAAGGATACATATGTAGGCTCAGAAGAAGCAGTGCATTACTGGGAGCTAGCTGCTGATTGGTGGCTGCACAGAAATGCCTCTTGTCATTGGTTCCCTAGATGTGTTCAGTTGGCTCCCAGGAGTGCCTTGCTGCTCCTTCAACAAAGGATACCAAGAGAATGAAACACATTTGATAATAGAAGTAAATTGGAAAGTTGTTTGAAATCACATGATGTATAATTCAGGAAAGAAAAAATTGGGTTTCATGTTTATTTAATTGTATTTAACGGTTTAACACCCTCAAATATGTTAAACACATAGTTATAGTTAGTTTCAGAGCAGCAATGCACTGCTGGGATCTAGTTGAAACACATCTGCTGAGCCAATGACAAGAGACATGTGTGTGTGCAGCCAGCAATCACCAGCTAGCTCCCAGTAGTTCATTTCTACTCTCGAACCTAGCTACTTTCTCTTGTCAGACGTCTTGTTGTGTGTCCTTGTCAAACCACTGAGCAATACATATGTAGCTATAGACTCATTTCCTGCTAGTTTCACTGACCTTTTTTAATACAGAAATAGTTTATCATAGTTTCTATCTTATGCATGAAAGCAAATTTGTTTTATAATGGTCCTTTTAGAGACACTGAGTTAAAAATATATTTTTAATGTAGCTGTATGTTGCTTTAAAGTACAATGTAGATCTATATGCACGGATTATCTATGTTACAAAGTGCAATTAGTGCAAGGAATATAAACAAACATGACTACAGTACAGAGTAACTGTCAGTAAAACACAAGGTGTGAGCACATTTCTTTTACGTTCCTTGTTCAACACACTCAAGTTTTCAATCCTAGCATGAAATTGTATGAATATAAAACACACAATGTACAATAGTATACTCACTCTTTAGAGAAAGGGTTATTTTACCCAAAATGTTGTTAATACATTTTCTAATATTTAAACTCCTCCTGATTGGCTGGCTGAGAGTGTGCTTGCAACCAATTAGGAACTTGTATGCCTACAGTGTAGGGGAAAATGCTGAAGACAAAGGTACCTTCTGCATTTTGAAGAAGGCAAGTTATGACATGAGCATGTTCTTGATTGGCTAGATGACCCCTTCAAATTCCATCTGTGGTGGAAACAAACACAAAATAGTCTAATTACCCTCCACCTTATGTCTCCCCGAACCTATCCACCTGTAGATTCTTTTTTTTTTTTAACCATGAGCCAGTTGCGTTATGTAGTTAACCCCTAATCAGGAATCAATGTCATTGTGCTACATAATGTGATGGTGCTTTACAAATAAATGATAATAACCTTCCTGAATCCCTAATGTTATTTTAATATGACAATTTTAAAATAGGTTTTCTTTTAAAATCAATTGCATATAGGGTTGCCAACTATCCTCCATAAAAATACTGGGTCACACAATGCCCCCCACCCCCCACTAAAGCTATATCTTAGATCTAAATATTAATCCAACCATTTGTATTTTTAACTAGGAAGTCATTTTACCCCTTGGCTGTTTGTAACATACAAATCAATAATTATACCTCTTCAGTTGCCTTACATTTTTCTGCTCTATATTTGTAATGAACTGAGACTTTGAAATCTTGTGGACAAAAAAAAAAGTGTCCAGTATTTTTGTGAACATTTTACTGGACAGTCTGCTAAAATACTGGACTGTCCGGCTGAATACTGGACTCCTGGCAACCCTAATTGCAAAGCAATGTGCTGCATCCTATTCCTATAATACAGGACTAGGTTAGATTGCATGGGATTTCTTTCATGCTAGAACACAGATTAGTGCACATGCTGTATACAAGGGGCCTACTTGTGCTGTATTTCATGTTTTGACTAATCAGGAACACCAGGCGAGAGAGACCCCCTCAGTGTGTGATTCATTTCCCAAACATTTATTTTCAGGCCTATCTCCAACTCTGACAGAAAGGACACAACAGTTTTCAGAGTGCTTGTAACCGAGCAACAAACCCACGGAGTAGTGATCCATATGTATGGGAAGAAAATACAATGGTTTAAAACAAAACTGCCCAAATTAAAGCCAAGTTTTTTTTTTTTTGTGTGGCTTGTGTTAGACTCTACTGTAGAATAAAATTGTGTATTTGTACCAGATTTTTTAAATTTGAGTAATATACACAAATTAAAATGATTAATATTAAAGGGATATGAAATCCAAAAAAAATTATTTTGTGATTCAGACAGAGCATGTCATTTCAAAAAAGTTTCCAATCAAATGATATTCTGTGTTGAAGAGACACTACATGGCAGAAAATAGTGCTGCTATCTAGTGCTCTTGAAATGGATAACATTCTTGCAAAATTTCTGTCATATAGTGCTCCAGAAATGGGACGGCTTCTAAGCTTACGTCCCTGCTTTTCAACAAAAGATATCAAGAGAATAATTTTTTTTATTTTAAATCGGGGAGAAACTTTGAGAACCTGATGGAAAGTACAGTTTTAAATATTAGGTGCAAGAGTGAGGGCAGACCTTGTACCAATAAATATGTTAAATTTTTATCAAATTAACATGAAATCTAGTTTTCTGGACAACCACCGATGCACTGTCTATGCCGTCATAGTGATGCATTAAATACACATTCTAATGCAAAATGAAAATGCTTTAAACACATTGCAGCAGACGATGGCGAATAAGCCAATTAGGAGTGGCATACACATGTAGCATCCATTCACCTTATCGACTCATTGGTTCATGTAAAAAAAAAAAAACTCTTACAGGTAGTTGCTGGGCAGTCACACAACCCACAAGCATAAAAAGTGTTAATTTTCCAGCACAAGAACACACTACTCCATTAATAGAGAAAGGGTTAATGCTCGTTAAAGTCAAAATTAAACTTCCATGGCTCAGATATAGTATGCAGCTTTAAGAGGTTTTTCAATGTAATTCTATTATCAAATGTACTTTGTTGAAAAGCTTACCTAGGTAGGCCTAGGAGCTAGCTGGTGACCGACATTAACCCCTTAATGACCAGCGACATACCACGCTATTTTATCAATCCTGCAGGCGGGAGGTAGGGTCTAATATTGCGGTCTTGCAGCTTGCGACAAGACACGCGCTATTACAACCAGACAAACCCTTTAGGACCAGCGACATACAGGATATGTCACAGTCGTTAAGGGGTTAAAGTGACATAGAGGAAAGACTTAGAGCTTGAAGTGTTTCCACTACACTGTCTGTTTAAATGAACAATAAACACCTGGAGATTTTTATATAACATGTTTAGTTTTACACTATATTTTCATTCTTTGTTTTGCTCCCATTTTCATGTAACTTAGCTGTGAAAATTAAAGGGACACTGCACCCAATTTTTTTCTTTTGTGATTCAGATAGAGCATGACATTTTAAGCAACTTTCTAATTTACTCCTATTATCAAATGTTCTTTATTTGAAATGCAAGAATGTAAGTTTAGATGCCGGCCCATTTTTGGTGAACAACCTAGGTTGTCCTTGCTGATTGGTGGATAAATTCATCCAACAATCAAAAACTGCTGTCCAGAGTACTGAACCAAGAAAAAAAAAGCTTAGATGCCTTTTTTATATAAAGATAGCAAGAGAACGAAGAAACATTGATAATAGGAGTAAATTAGAAAGTTGCTTAAAATTGCATGCTCTATCTGAATCACAAAAGAAAATTTTTGGGTTCAGTGTCCCTTTAAGCAATTTATAATTCTCAGAAATTGAAATGCACCCTGCTGACTTCTCAAGGCTAATCCTGCTACATATTTATCCCTAACTGGAAATTAAAAAAAATGACTTGATCTAACAAATTAGAGCATGTAGTTCTTCCACCATAATGTGCCTTTAAAGTCAGTGTATAGAACAGTTCAGGCTTATTTATATCTCATCAAACTACAACAAATGACTATACTAGGATTAGTGTATTTGTCCTGCTTTGCCCAGTTAAGTCAAATGTATCTTATTTGACCCTGAACAGCTTGTGCCCTGCACATGTTGCCCACATCTGTTCATACAGATTGCCCCTGATTACCTCTGTGTTATTTCTTTGATTGAAAAGAATCTGCATTGGTGCATTCTGGGTAGGTTAATGCAAATACTCTGTAAATGTGGTCACATTCATTTAAAAAGTCATGAATATTTATTAATATTGCTAATGTTCCTGTTTTGTGTTGAATTGCTGCATATTGACACTAAACCCTACAGTGACAAAACTGATATGGGCCAGATTAACATTCTATTAAATGACTTGTTTTAATGCCAAGTTCTAAGTCACAGAAGAAAACGGGGACATGTCCTTAAAGGGACAGTAAAATAATAATTTAAACTTTCATGATTCAGAGCATGGCCTTTTTATAAAACTTTCTAGTTTACTTTTATTATCAAATAAGCCTAATTCTCTTCATATCGTTTGGAGTGTAAACTATGTAGGCTTAGGACTTTAGGAGCATGGCAGCTCTGTTTTACAACAATGTGTAACAAGGCTACAAATATTGTTGCAAACACAGCTGCCATATGGTCCTAAAGAGACACCCACAATCCTGAGCTACTATGTCTACCTAGTTTACTTTTCAATAAAGGATACCAAGAGAATGAAAAACTAGAATAGAAATAAATTGGAAATGTTTATTCTATTATGCTCTGTCTAGACGTTGAATATTTAAAGGAGCACTGAATACAGTAGAATTGAATAGCTGTCAAATACACAATAAAAGACAATGCAATAGCACTTTGAATTTGAATGAGAAGTAGAATATTTGCTGGTAAATTTTAAAGTTAAAGGGGCAGTATACTGAAAAATAGTTTTTCCCTTAATGTGTTTACAATTGTTTTTTTTACCAACTGCAGAGTAAAAAATGTATGAAAAATAGCTTTTTAAGGCTTATTTCTGTATATTAAAGCTCTGATTTTTTGTTTTGAAGCCACAACCTAATAAAATAGGTTGAGCTTGTAGGTATAATCAGATCTCATTACTGTATCACATTGTGCACATATACCTGCTTCTTTATCTTATATCTATCCTTAAAACAATCACCAGTACTTTGAGAGAACAATGGAAAATCAACATTTTATTACCTTATCTCTTCTATATCCGACTGGGAGTGTAATTTCTTCTGCTGGCTGTGTTTACAAAGCTTATCTATAGCTGGTACGCGCCGCCACAAACTTTCAGAATAGGTGGGGATACCACATGCTAAATTAACAATTTCAAATGCCAATATAAGGGTAAAGGAGCTACTTGTAAACAATTTAATACACTCCAGCAGGTAAAGTGGATCATTGAGAACAAATTAAAGGGGAGAAAATTTTTGAGTAAACTGTCCCTTTAATACAGTTTTCCCTCCCCCTGTATCATGTGACAGCCACCAGCCAATCACAAAAAATCATATACTGTGTTGTGTATGTTTGCACTTTCTCAGTATAAAAAGATTGCACATTTTGATAATTTAAGGAAATTAAAAAAAAAACATTTCTTTTAATTTGTTATTCGATGCTGTATCTGAATCTTTAAACTTTAGATGTTGCTATCCCTTTTTAAATGGATATTTGTGTGTGTGACCTCTCTGTGTCGGTCACTAAACTTTACTAATCTGGATTATGCCTGTTTAGTTAAAGTATTTATTTATTTGCATTTAAAGAGGTATTTATATGAAAGAAAAACAGGACTGAATAGTGGGGTTTTTTTTCTGATGGAGGTGTGTCCCCATCCACCAAATAGGCTTTGGAAGTCGTCCTTAACAGGCAATAATTGCTTTATTGAACATTAGATTTTCGTTTTAGTAACTCTGTAGTTTGATACAGAGGTCAGTATAAAGGTTACCTTCCCTGGCATGGAAGCAATTAGAGACTTCATTACACATTATTATTTGGTCACATCAGACTATGATGGTGTTTTGCAGATGTTAATTTGTGATATGGCTTTGTTTATTGTACATTACGGTGTCACAATAGCCGACGGGGTAGACAATAGGATTTAGTGATGAGACACTATAGTGATCAAAGAAAGTAGCTATGGGCATAGCTCTGCTGCAAAGTGTCCCTGGATATTTTTTTAAAAAAATGTTTGCAAATATAAACATGATGCATTTCTATATTTCAAAAATCTGAATCTGATCTTTAAATGACCTTATATACAGGTGAACACAGCACATCTCAACCTCAAAATAAGGTCGTACAGACTATATAAACATATTGTTTGTTAAAATGCCTTTGTTAAAGGGACATACCAAATAATTCCACAGAAACAACATAAAACCAAATAAAATAACATTAAAACAAATAAACAAATAAAATAAAACAGGTTCCAGCGTGGTATTTTATGAGATATAAAGTTTAATAGCTGTAGAGGAGTTTCTATTTCATTTCTCCTGAGGAATATGATTCATTTGTGCTCAAATGCGTGGAGGCGCGACTGGACAGTTTGTATCCTTTCTCGTAATATGAATAAACTAGATTCAGTTTTGCTAATAAGAGTATATTGCAAAAATGTAAATATTTTATCCCTAATATTCTCAAGAGCATGGAAAGTAAAGTCAAATGTTCATGAAATCTGAAACCACTTTCTAGTTTACTTCTATTTTCTAATGAGTTTTGTTCTTTGGTATTCTTTGTTAAAAATACATATGTAGGATCAGAAGCAGCATTGGACTACTGAGAACTAGGTGCTGTTTGGTGGCTACACACATATGCCTCTTGTCTTTGGCTCACCAAATGTCTATCCAGTAGAGTATTGTTGCTACTTCAAAAAAGGATACCGAGAGAATGAAGCAAATTTGGTAGTAGAATTCAATTAGAAAATTTGCCCTATTACAGCCTTGCTGAAGCACCCCAGATCATTACCGATCCTCCACCGAATTTAACAGTGGTTTGTAGACCTCCTCCAGGTGTCTGTCTAACCATTAGATTACCTGGTGTTTGGGCAAAGTTAATAATTGGTCTCATCAGAGAAGATGACCTGGAATCAGGCAGATTTATCTTTGTGAAGGACGCATGAATCGAGCCACGTACAAGGCTATCCTGGAAGAAAACGTGCTTCCTTCTTCTCTGACAATGTTCCCCAACTCTGAGGATTGTTTGTTCCAGCAGGACAATGCTCCATGCAACACAGCCAGGTCAATCAAGGTGTGGATTTAGGACCACCAGATCAAGACCCTGTCATGACCAGCCCAATCTCCAGACCTGAACCCCATTGCAAAATGTGTTCTAGAGGAAGATGGATGGTCACAACCATCAAACAAAGCTGAGCTGCTTGAATTTTTGCACCAGGAGTGGCCTAAAGTCCCCCAATAGTAATGTGAAAGACTGATGTATAGCAGCCAAGACGCATGAAAGCTGTGATTGATAATCAGGGTTATTCTGCCAAATATTGATTTCTGAACACTTCCTAAATTAAAACATTAGCATTGTGTTGTTTAAAAATGATTATGAACTTGTTTTCTTTGCATTATTGAAGGTCTTAAAACACTGCATATTTTGTTGTTATTCTGACCAGTTGTCATTGTCTGCAAATAAAAGCTCTAAATTCCAATAATTGTATTTAGAATTTGGGAGAAATGTCAATAGTTAATAGATTTAAACAAAATGTTCATTTTACTCAAACGCTACCTATAAATAGTAAAACCGGAGAAACTGACAATTTTGCAGTGGTCTTTTTTTTTTTTTTTTTTCAAGAGCTGTATATTTTAAGTGATTATATTTTGATTTTCAAAATTTGTATCTGGTAAAATATATAGCTAACTTTTTTTTTCTTTTTTTGTTAATGGCTGAGGGTTAGAATTTTTATTCAATTGCCTTAAAGTGATGGTAAACTCTCCCCTTTTTAAAATCAGATCTGGAATGTAAGCGCTATTTTAGATGGAGTTTTATTCATTAGCTGTAATGAAGATGCGCTATAACTTAGTTATTAATATAGATATAAAATTCAAATACCCCACGTTACACCACCCACTTCAAAAGTCAATTTTCCTGTCAGCTAAATGATTAAATTACTCTCCAATCAATGCTCTAGCTACAATAAAAGTGCCAGATGGGGAGAGCGCTGATTGGACAACAATTCAATCTGTTAGCTCACAGAAAATGTTACTTTTGAAGTGGGCGGAGGAGCATGCAGTATTTGAATTTCATATCTATATTAAAAAGCATGTTATACTGCATCTTCATTACAGCTAATGAATTAATTTTAAAAAGGGGAGAGTTTACCATCACTTTAAACATTTCATTAGATTGCTTATTCCCAGCTGTATTTGAACACAAATCAGAGGATGTATACTTTTGAGCAGCATGTTTTGTACCCACTTTCCTGTTTTTGTTACTGATAAGAGTTTAGAAAGCAATGGCGTCTGTTGGAAAATCTCATGACATGGTTCATATGTTTACACTCAGTGCTGAGCTGCTGGAAGTGATTTTAAGTAAGAATTTCTGAGTTACAAACAGATGGTTTGCATAAAGTTTGTTGTTATCGGCATGAAGGGGAATTACATTTGTGGGTTATTTTTAAGTTTAGCATTTGCAGTTGTTGTTTGTTCTTCCCCCTTTTTTTTCTTTTTCTTTTTTGTTCATTTCCTTGCCTCCTTTTAAAATCAAGGGAACCTTAAAGTGCCATAAAACATGTTGAGATCTGTAAATATCCTAAAAGGGCTAATTAAGTAAAAAATAGTTTAAAAATTGCTGTCAAGTATTTTTTTTAAATTTAAAAAAAAAAGCAAAATTGGTTACATAACCATCCTGTCCAGAGTAGTCTGATCCACCCCCATTATCAGTGTTTAGCATCAGAAACACAGGCATTGTATTTCAACTGAGTTCACAGCAGCTTATTTTATAGATGCAGCCATAGAAAGAATTGTGTGGGGGGAGTTAGAGCTGTACAATTCGGAAACTTAAAAGAAAGGGTTAATAGTGAGGCACTGCCGTATAAATTTGCAGGTAAAGTAATTAAAGTACATATTATTATATTTTGTCACAATCCCAACTTGTTTTATAAAACCAAAAAATAGTTTGTGACTCAGGCAGAGCATACAGTTTTAAAAACGTTTCCAATGAACTTCTATTATCAAATTTGCTTTGTTCCCATGGTATTCTTTGTTGAAGAAATACCTAGATAGGTGTGTGCAGCACTACATGCAGGAAATGGTTCTGCCATCTAGTGCTCTTGCAAATCGATAAAAGATTTATGCAAAACTGCTGCCTTTCAGTGCACCAGACACGTGCACGCTCCTGAGCTTATGTCCCTGCTTTTCAACAACGGATACAGAGAGAACAAAGAAAATGTGATAATAGAAGTAAATTAGAGAGTTGTTTAAAATTGCTGCTCTATCTGAATCATGAAAGAACATTTTTGGGTTTCATGTCCCTTTTTAATGGGCATGTGTTTTCCAGATGTAGTAAACAATCCTGCATTCTCCCATACTTTTGATGGTATATAAAATGCATCTATTTACTTTCCCTTTTAGTTGGTAAAACAATGTTATATTCATTTATATGTAGCAGGTACATTGAAACGTTTGTATGTTAATACAATAACAATTGAATATTAACTTACATATTTGAAAAGAAATGTGACCAGCATGATAAACTGCATCAAATATTATATCTATTCCATTTCCTCCCTGTGTTTCATAGATTTTGCTGGGGTCTTAATTAAAGTTAGGTGGGGGGCTATATAATATGTGGGTGGAGACTGGTTGGTTTAGCATTAAAGGGACACTAAAGTCAAATTAAACTTTCATGATTCAGATAGAGCATACAATTTTAAGAGATTTTCCAATTTACTTTCATTATCAACTATCAAATTGCGCCTAGTCCTTTTTTTTTATTATTATTTTTTTCTCTTGTAAGGTGTATCCAGTCCACGTATTCATCCTTTACTTGTGGGATATTCTCCTTCCTAATAGGAAGTGGTAAAGAGAGCACACAGCAGAGCTGTCCATATAGCTCCCCCTCTAGCTCCACCCCCCAGTCATTCTCTTTGCCGGCTCTAAGCAATAGGGTCTCTCTCGGAAGGGTAAAGTGAATGTGGTGTTAGATTTGTAGTTTTTGTTCTACAAGCAAAAGTTTGTTATTTTTAAATGGTACTGGTTTGTACTATTTACTCTCCAGCAGAAAAGGGTCATCCGGGGGAGTGGGAACTCCCCAAGGAGGCATTTGCCCAGCTTATTCAGCGATGGGGCACTCCAGAATTGGATCTGATGGCGTCCCATCAGAATGCCAAACTTCCTCTTCATGGGTCCAGGTCCCGGGATCCCCAGGCGGCGTTGATAGATGCTCTAGCAGCGCCTTGGTCCTTCAATCTGGCCTATGTGTTTCCACCGTTTCCTCTCCTTCCTCGTCTGGTTGCCAGAATCAAGCAGGAGAGGGCGTTGGTGATTCTAATAGCGCCTGCGTGGCCACGCAGGACCTGGTATGCAGACCTAGTGGACATGTCATCTGTTCCACCATGGACTCTGCCAATGAGGCAGGACCTTCTACTTCAAGGTCCTTTCAAACATCCAAATCTAATTTCTCTGCGTCTGACTGCTTGGAGATTGAACGCCTAATTCTATCTAAGCGTGGTTTCTCTGAGTCGGTTACCGATACCCTGATTCAGGCCAGAAAGCCTGTCACCAGGAAAATCTACCATAAGATTTGGCGAAAATATCTTTGTTGGTGCGAATCCAAGGGTTACTCATGGAGTAAGATTAGGATTCCCAGGATATTGTCTTTTCTCCAAGAAGGATTGGAGAAAGGATTATCAGCTAGTTCCTTAAAAGGACAGATATCTGCTTTGTCTATTCTTTTACACAAACGTCTGGCAGAGGTACCAGACTTTCAAGCGTTTAGTCAGGCTTTAGTCAGAATCAAGCCTGTTTATAGGCCTGTGGCTCCGCCATGGAGTCTGAATTTAGTTCTTTCAGTTCTGCAAGGGGTTCCGTTTTGAACCTTTACATTCCATAGATATTAAACTTTTATCTTGGAAAGTTTTGTTTTTGGTAGCTATCTCTTCTGCTCGAAGAGTTTCAGAGTTATTATTATTTGCTTTGCAGTGTGACTCACCTTACTTGGTGTTCCACGCAGATAAGGTAGTTTTGCGTACCAAACCCGGTTTTCTTCCTAAGGTTGTGTCTAATAAGAATATTAATCAGGAAATTGTTGTTCCTTCCCTGTGTCCTAATCCTTCTTCGAAGAAGGAACGTCTGTTACACAATCTTGATGTGGTTCGTGCTTTAAAGTTCTATTTACAAGCAACTAAGGATTTCAGACAAACAACTTAATTGTTTGTCATCTATTCTGGTAAGAGGAGAGGTCAGAAGGTGACTGCTACCTCTTTTTCCTTTTGGCTGAAAAGCATCATCCGTCTGGCCTATGAGACTGCTGGCCAGCAACCTCCTGAAACAATTACTGCTCATTCTACCAGAGCAGTGCCTTCCACATGGGCTTTTAAAAATGAGGCTTCTGTTGAACAGATTTGTAAGGCGGCGACTTTGGTCTTCGCTGCATACTTTTTCCAAATTCGATACTTTTGCTTCTTCGGAGGCTATTTTTTGGAGAAAGGTTTTACAAGCAGTGGTGCCTTCCGTGTAAGGTACCTGTCTTGTTCCCTCCCTTCATCCGTGTCCTAAAGCTTTGGTATTGGTATCCCACAAGTAAAGGATGAATCCGTGGACTGGATACACCTTACAAGAGAAAACAGAATTTATGCTTACCTGATAAATTACTTTCTCTTGTGGTGTATCCAGTCCACGGCCCGCCCTGGCTGTTAAGTCAGGTAGATCTTTTTGTTTAAACTACAGTACCACTGCACCCTATGGTTTCTCCTTTTTCTTCCTAACCTCCGGTCGAATGACTGGGTGGTGGAGCTAGAGGGGGAGCTATATGGACAGCTCTGCTGTGTGCTCTCTTTGCCACTTCCTGTTAGGAAGGAGAATATCCCACAATAAAGGATGAATCCGTGGACTGGATACACCACAGGAGAAAGTAATTTATCAGGTAAGCATAAATTCTGTTTTTTTTTTTTATGCTCACTGTCAGAGTTCAGTGTATATGTAAATGAGTTTGTGATTGGCCGATTACTGTCACATGATACAGGGGTCTGGCAAATTTTAAATAAATTTTGAACTTTGTCAGGAAAAAAAAAAAAAATCAACTGCTCATTTTAAAGTAAGTTCTACTGCATTGTCATTTTATTCTGCACTTGTTAATGATGGAATTCTGCTATATTTAATAGTTCATTAATATCTGGTGCTCTGAGGACAGACATGGCTGGTGTTGGGTTGCTCCTAAGAATTCAAGGGCTAAACTTAAAGGAACAGTCTACTCCAGCATTTGTATTGTTTAAAAAGTTAATCCCTTTTTATTACCCATTCCCCAGTTTTGCATAACCAACACAGTTATAATAATATACTTTTTACCTCTGTGATTACCTTTATCTAAGCATCTGCAGACTGCCCCCTTAAGTTATTTTGACAGACTTGCATTTTAGCCAATTAGTGCCCTCTCATAAGTAACTCCACGGGAGTGAGCACAATGTTATCTATATGGCACACGTGAACTAGCTATACCTGGCTTTGAAAAACTGTCAAATGCATTTAGAAAAGAGGCGTATTTCAATGGCGTAGAAATTAGCATATGAGTCTACCTAGGTTTAGCTTTCAACTAAGAATGCCAAGAAAACAAAGCAAATTTGATGATAAAAGTAAATTGGAAAGTTGTTCAAAATGACCTGCCCTATCCGAATCATGTAAAGTTATTTTTTTATTATTTCTATTGAAAAACACACACACACCTTCAGACATGGTGGGAGAATATCTGGTGTTAACAGACAAATTAGATTTGCTAGACATAATGGAAGATGATTTAATACTGGAGTCTAATCCCAGGTTATAATCTTTTGTGATGCTCTGCCTAGCCTGCTTGTGTTAAAACTAGAAATTGCTGGGAGAAAGCTGTGTGCATTGGGAACACCAGACTGTGATAATCAAGGGTAGTTTGTATTTAGTATAAGAACAAAGAAAAACCTAATTACAACCAGACAATGTATGAAATATTCTCCTTTTTATAGTTTGTTTTTAGTACAGTGTAAGCAATTAACCATTGGTTGGATGTGTCTGTCTAATTAAGACTGACCTTGTTTAACTGTGATGGGCAATCTGTTTGAATAGATCACTATAACCTTTTTAAAAGGACACTATACACCCCCTGTAGCCGATGTTAGACCCCTTAAGCTAATTAAGGTTGACACGGTTTTCAACAATGACACTATTAAGGGATTATCTTTTTTTGCTGTCAAGTGATGGCCGGTGTCGGGGAAGGACAACAGGAATACCCTCTGCAAATGTTCCATCTGGGATTAAAATGTATCAGTGGTGTGTTAAACCGACAGAAAGCAATTTGAGATTTATAATATAAAATGCTTAGTTATGCTCAGTAAAATAATATTATAATATACTTTCATTACTTATTTAGATCCCTTTTCCTATGATAAGAGTCTGAAAATTGTGGATTTTCACACGCCTTACCCTGCTACATATCTGTTTCTAATTTGTTTTATTTATCTTATCATTGTTGCTAAAGTCAAATAATGGAGCTTTTGTTAAACAGTGGCAAGCCCATTTATCTCCAGAGTTGAGCCATGGATGCCTCCTACAAATAGGGAAAGTGGTGGTTGGCGTTCGACCATTGAAAAACAATTGCAGGAAACAAGGTGTTAATCTGTTCTAATAACCTTTGAATTCTACTAGTATGTTGATGTATTGGAGGACTGCAGAAAAATATTGTCCCTTTAACCACCAGTTCACTTGGAGTTTTGACTAGCCGTAGTTTTAAAGGGGCAATATTTTATAATTTATTTCAGGATATGTTGTAATCTGTTAAAGCAGCAGTCAACAGATCTTTTTAGGAGCCAGATAGTGATATATATATGTGTGTGTGTGTGTGTATATATGTATGCGTGTGTGTGTATGTATGTAAAGTCAGTCGATTTTGCTGTTATAAATATTCTGTTCATGGTGATAAAACGATACAAAAAATGTACTATTTTGTAACGGGCATTCCGGTCTGGCTTGTATTAAGAGCCTGCATCTCTCAAGTACTAAGTTCTATTTTCTTGCCAATATTTTCTTTTGATTTTTTTTTTAAACACCACTGGCTTCAAAATGAAAGGCAAGAGTTTTGTGAAGTGCAATCTACCCCCCCCCCCTTAGAAAAAGTGGAATAATGTAGCTTTTCTCTTTAAAATAAAACTTTTGAACATGAGCTGAAACATATTTGTTAAATTACTGGAAATTTTTATTTTTTTAAAAGGACCACTATAGACAGTAGAATTGAGTAATTGACAAATACACAATAGAAACGACAGTGCTATAGCACTTACTTTGAAATTGAAATGAGCAGTAGAATATTTTCTTGAAAAATTTCAAAGTTAATAAAATGTTCCGTTCCCCTGTGTCATGTGACAGCCATCAGCCAATAACAAAATGCATAAACGTATATACTGTATACTGTGCACTTTTGCACATGTATACTATGCAAATTTTTATAATGGGAGTATTTATATTGGCATTTTTAAATATTTTTATTTTTTTAGCTGTATGCTTTTTATCTAAATCATAAAGTTTTTTTTAATTTTGACTTTAGTGGCCTTAAAGGGAAACGAGACCCAAAATGTAATTACATGATTCAAATAGAGAATGCAATTTTAAACAACTTTCTTATTTACTTTTTTTTTTTTTAAAAAAAAAAGCTAATTTACTTTCTCTTGGTATCCTTGGATAAAAAGCATATCTAGGTAGGCTCAGGAGCTGGGATCTAGGTGCTGATTGGTGGCTGCACATATATGCCTCTTGTGATTGACTTACCTCACCTAACTCTAAGTAGTGCATAGCTGCTCCTTCAATAAAGAAGTAATAGAAGTAAATTGGAAATTTGTTTACAAATTAAAGTTCTATCTGAATCATGAAAATAAATATTTTGGGTTTCATGTCCCAATGTAATCGCATATTCTCTAGTGTTATATTTGTTACTTTCAGAATTGTCTGACACAGTTCTGGTATTGGTTGTGGCCCTTGATCATAGATGATAATACAAAGTGGATAGGTGATCTGTTAAAAGCATAGATAGACTTTACAGCTTTACTTACAGTGTCTGTGCTGATTTAGACAAAATTACATTTTCAAAAAATGCTGCACTATGAATTTTTAGCAAGACACTGCCAGCCAATCACACTGTGTCTCACAGGGGCAAGGTGACGGCACATTCCTGTGAATTAGAATGTGACTGCCTTCTCTGGCAGTTTGTATAACCATGTCCAAGTATGAAAGAAATTCTGTATCTTTCTTTTCTTTTCTTGTTTTAGCGCCGCTAGGAATGCATGGAACAACTTAACCGTTTGGCTGTCCTAGGCACTCTCACCCGAACCCGATTCCCATCATTGAAATTATGAGATTTTGTTCTGATGTCGACAAATAATTTCCGGCAGGAAGGGCTTAAAAGGACACTGAACCCAAATTTTTTCTTTCGTGATTCAGATAGAGCATGCAACTTTCTAATTTACTCCTATTATCATTTTTGTCTTTGTTCTCTTGCTATCTTTATTTAAAAAAAGAAGGCATCTAAGCTAAGGAGCCAGATAATTTTTGGTTAAGGACACTGGACAGCACTTGTTTATTTGTGGGTGAATTTATCCACCAATCAGCAAGAAAAACCCAGGTTGTTCACCAAAAATGGGCTGGCATCTAAACTTAGAATCTTGCTTTTCAATTAAAGATACCAAGAGAATGAAGAAAATGTGATAATAGAAATAAATTAGAGCATGCAATTTTAAGCAACTTTCTATCTGAATCACGTAGACATAGAAACAAATATGTTATGCTACCTTTAGCTGAATATAGCCAGGACTTGATTTATAAAAAAAAAAAGAAGACAAAACCGAAAAAGAAAAGTACTTTACTATAACAACTCTAAATTTAGAGCATTTAATGTTGCTTTTTCATTTTTTTTTTATTTTTATTTCATTAGATCTTGCCACAAGGGTGTGGCAGACTCCAAAGGACCACTATACACAGTAACATAGCATACTATTTTGTAAGTAAAATTTTGTGATGTAGTGCTCTATTTCTGATAGGGAAACACCTATTTAAAAACAAAAATACATATTTTTTTTTTAAACGAAGATATAAAAAATGTTTCTCTATAAAGGGGGATTTTACTGACAACCATTTTCTGGCGTGTGTATATATAAGAGACCCACATTTAAATACATTTACATTTAAAAAACGTTATTTAAATTCACTCTAACGCAACAGTATCCATTTTGTACGATGTACTCATGCAATAACGCTATGGTGGTGAGGGACACACCCCTTTAAACCTGACTAGAAAAAAATGGTGGTTTATTCAGGGTTAAAATGTGCATTAAAAATAAACCAAAACTAATATTTTTTGGAAATACCTTATTTTTTATAAAGCAAATAAAAACGTCACTATTGGTCCCTTATTTAGTACAGTTGCTCATAATCATTCAAACTTCTCTTATGTAGGCTGGTTATAGTCTGTGTGCGAAAGGAATTATTTTCCTCTTTTATTAAAAGCCATTTGAAAATCACTGACTTGCAAGCGTCACCCCCCAGGCCAAAAAAATGAATTGATTTTTTTTCCCCTAAGTCTTAACTCTACATCTCTCTTCAAATACACGGAAAGATGAATTGCTCAAACAAAAATGAGATGTATGAAGCTATCGTTTTATCGATTTTTGCCTCACGGAACTATGCATATTAAATAACATGTTATATGCTCAGATGCACGTCTGACGGCTTATTTGTTCCCAGAAGCTAAATGCTCAGGTGTTTTTTTGAAGGTTTTGAGGTACTTTTGAATGATGAATTTGTTAAGGATACTACAAAATGCTGCGGTGTTCTTTTACAGTGCATAAAGAAAATACCAGAAAAAAATGTGCCTGTGTTCACCTTTGACCCCTTAGCATTGTTATCCTAAATAAACTGTTTCATGAAGTCATTCATTCCTTTTAGTTTACGCCAACTTGACAAGCTTCCTGTTAGCTCTTGCTAATGCAGGGACAATATATATCTTATTTTACCCACAAAATATAATCTTATTTATTAAAGGGACACTGAACCCAAAAATGTTATTTCGTGATTCAGATAGAGCATGCAATTTTAACCAATTTTCTAATTTACTCCTAATATCAAATTTTCTTCATTCTGTTGGTATTTTTATTTTAAAAGCAAGAATGTAAGTTTAGAAGCCGGCCCATTTTTGGTGAACAACCTGGGTTGTTCTAGCTAATTGGTGGATAAATTCACCCACCAATAAAACAAGTGCTGTCCAGGGACTGAACCAAAAATTGGCCGGCTCCTTTCATGCCTTCTTTTTCAAATAAAGATAGCAAGAGAACGAAGAAAAATTGATAATCAGAGTAAATTAGAAAGTTGCTTAAAATTGCATGCTCTATCTTAATTAACGAAAGAAAATATTTGGGTTCAGTGTCCCTTTAACAACTGGTTTATAATAAGATGCTATAAGATTTTATTAAAAGTAAACTTTGAATGGCAAATCATTAGTGTAGGAAATGTGCATTTTATAGTGTTTAGATCATGGGTATCTATCATTTTTAAAAAGAGGGTCACCATTTACACATATAGACATGCACACAGTGACACACATGCACACAGTAATACACATGCACACAGTGACACACATGCATACAGTAATACACATGCACACAGTGGCACACAGTGACACACATGCACACAGGGATACACATGCACACAGTAACGCACATGGCCAGCAAACATTTATAAAATATAAACTTCAATAAAGTTTAGGAATTACAATGGTTTGACATAAAGTATGGCATTGCTTATGGTTGTTTATGTGCCACATAAAAATAATAATAATAAGTATTCCACAGTGCTGGGTACTAGAGTAGAGAGGTCCATAATGACACAAGCTTGTGGTAAATAAATAAATAAAAAATACAAATATATAATAAAACAGACTAATCAAAACAAATTAGGAGGAAGATGGCTCTGCTCAGAATGGATTACAATCTGCAAAAATATTCACTGGACCACTGTGGAGATGATATGTGAGGATCCTAGATCGAACCAGGAAGTCCGATAGAGAAGCTAAATTGACACTATTTCTGTAATTCGAGATGGGGGGGGGGGTGGCTTTGCTTGGAGTTGGAGTAGGATTAGTAAGAATAAAGTTTTAGTGGTCATTTTATTGGAAGGTCGGGGCACTTGTCCAAGGGGCTTCTGGTTTGGGGTACTGTGGCTAAGGTCATGTTTTCAGCCATAGAGTTAAAGAAATATGAAACCCCATAATGTTCTTTTGTGATTCAGACAGAACATACTATTTTTAAACTATTATGTTGCCATGATATTCTGTGTTGAAGAGATACCTAGGTAGGCGTTTGGAGCACTAAATGGCAGGAAATAGTGCTGTCATCTAGTGCTCTTGCAAATGGATAGATACCCTTCTTATGTAGTGTTTCAGAAATGGTCCGGCTTCTAAGCATACGTCCCTGCTTTTCAACAAAAGATACTATGAGAATGAAGAAAAATTGATAATAGAAGTAAATTTGAAAGTTGCTTAAAATTGCATGCTCTATCTGAATCATCAAATACAAATTTGGGGTTTAATATCCCTTTAATTAACAGTGGAGTTGGTTGGTTGAAGCCTTAGGAGTAGAACAAGCAGCTGGCTCTGGCTTTACTAGATACATATTTAATACATTATTATATCCTTTGACACATTTTACTGCGTGTTTTTTATTTTCATTTCTGGGAGTAAAAGTATAGTTGGGTGTTTATTATTTTTATTTTTTGGTGTTTGTATATAAGGTTATTGCACCCTCCTGGTTATGAGTAGTCTAGACATATGTAAAGAAGAGGGAACAATTACTTCCCCAAGCACAGCAAAAAGCTGCATGGATAATTCATGTGACTAACTACTGTGTGTTGCAGATGGGGAAGTGTGGAATAGTAACCTAATAGTAGCCTAAATCACAACTAAATGCTTCAGTATAATTCAGCTAACTTGAATAGAGTGGAACATACTTCTTGTGAAAGCAATACCTAAATAGTGCTTGCCCAAACATACAATTTGTGTGCAACTGACATACAATCGAAGCTCTGGCAGTGGGAGCATATTAAAGGGACACTGAACCCAAATTTTTTCTTTTGTGATTCAGATAGAGCATGTAATTTTAAGCAACTTTCTAATTTACTCCTATTATCAAATTTTCTTCATTCTCTTGGTATCTTTATTTGAAATGCAAGAATGTAAGTTTAGATGCCGGCCCATTTTTGGTGAATAACCTGGGTTATTCTTGCTGATTGGTGGATAAATTCATTCACCAATTAAAAAGTGCTGTCTAGAGTCTGAACCAAAAAAAAAAAGCTTAGATGCCTTCTTTTTCAAATAAAGATAGCAAGTGAACAAAGAAAAATTGATAATAGGAGTAAATTAGAAAGTTGCTTAAAATTGCATGCGCTATCTGAATCACGAAAGAAAAAATTTGGGTTCAGTGTCCCTTTAACCTTAGACCTTACACAGGGCAATCCTTGCATATTATAAATGCTATTTTACTTTCTTCTGTTTATTGGGGGGGGGGGGGGGTATTTGTTTGAGCAAAGCCAGTGAGGAAAAAATATATATATATATATATACAATTGTAACAATGTTTCAAGTTCTCTTATATTAATTTTATACCAGATATAAATGAAATATTTGGACTTTCTGTATTAAGAGATATTTGAATTAAGGGTTCTGTTTCTAACAACAAACGTTCAATCTGCTTATTGAATTACACTGCAGAAAATTACAATAAGGTGCATTTGATTGATACATAATGAATTTTTCTCATGGATGTGAAGCAGTTTACAAGAGACCTATCCTCTGCACTACCACACACCAAACAACCTTTCACACTCTCATTAGAATGCAGATGAATGAAGGATTTGTGTTGTTTTGGTTATGCAAAACAGATAGCAGCTGCATGCTTTTTTTTTTTTTTTTTCCTCTCCTTTTCTGTATGTCCCTTCCCCCCTCAGTCTCTTAGTCTTGAACTTCACAAATACAAGGGAGGCCTGCGTTTGCAGTCTGGCTAATGTGAATATCTATTTTCAGCTGCCCCCTAGGGTTCCCTGAGTTTTTAGTCTGGTCTGTCTCTGCGCCACATTTGTCGCTTGCTATAGAGCAAGCTTTAGTACACAAAAGATTTTCATCTCTACCCACGTCTGCCAGCTTCTGCTGCAATTAAATTGTAATCTTTTCTAAATGGCGCTAACTTAAGTCTAAATCCTGCCTTCATGCCACATAAGAGGATGAATCGATAGTTTCTTTAAAAAACAGATTATTGTTTTGGGATGCCGTCCAGTGGTCTGGACCAAAAAGCAGCGTTAGTTTGGCTATTGTCAGACCAGTGATGCAATTTTCTATTTTTTTTTTTCTGTTATTTTCTCAGCCAGTGTGATTGATGCGTACCAGTATAACACAGGCATATTATTGGTACTGACGTATTCTTCATTTTTGTAAACATCTCACTCCACCCCAGAACCTGGTCTCAAAATGCAAAGTTGATGATTTTTTTTTTTTTTTGCTGCTAAATGTTATACCTTTTTATTAGGAAAGTGAATATTAAATGTGCTTGATTTAGATGTAGCATGTAATTAAAAGACACTTCTATTTTTAAATGTACTTTTGTTCTCTTGTTATCCATTGTTAAAAAAGAATATGTACATATCCTACAGCTCTACAGAAGTGTATGACCCTATACAAATAAATCATAATACTCATAGCTAGCTGATGATTGGTGACTGCACAAATGTGTTTCTTGAGATTGGCTCACTAGATGTGTTCAGCTAGCCCTCAGCAGCGCATTGCTGCTCCTTCAGCAAAAGATAACAAGAGAACAAAGCAAATTTGATAATAGGAAAAATATGGAAAGTTGTTTAATGGTATGTTCTATCCAAATCATGAAAGAAAAAAGAAAAACCCATTTGTAACACTAATAAAAAAAAAATCTCTGCAAGACTGCAACACAAAAAAGATAGATAACGCCTTTAATACCCATTTCCCAACTTTGCACAACCAACATTGTTATATTAATATACTTTATAACATTTAAACCTCTACATTTCAACCTCTAATCACATGCTTTTTTATTAGCTTTTCACAACAAGACACTGCTAGCTCATGTGTACCATATAGATAACATTGTGCTCTCTTTCTCCAACATAGGTGTGTCCGGTCCACGGCGTCATCCTTACTTGTGGGATATTCTCTTCCCCAACAGGAAATGGCAAAGAGCCCAGCAAAGCTGGTCACATGATCCCTCCTAGGCTCCGCCTACCCCAGTCATTCTCTTTGCCGTTGTACAGGCAACATCTCCACGGAGATGGCTTAGAGTTTTTTAGTGTTTAACTGTAGTTTTTATTATTCAATCAAGAGTTTGTTATTTTAAAATAGTGCTGGTATGTACTATTTACTCTGAAACAGAAAAGAGATGAAGATTTCTGTTTGTATGAGGAAAATGATTTTAGCAACCGTTACTAAAATCCATGGCTGTTCCACACAGGACTGTTGACAGGAATTAACTTCAGTTGGGGGAACAGTGAGCAGTCTTTTGCTGCTTGAGGTATGACACATTCTAACAAGACGATGTAATGCTGGAAGCTGTCATTTTCCCTATGGGATCCGGTAAGCCATTTTTATTCAGACAGTAAATAAGGGCTTCACAAGGGCTTATTAAGACTGTAGACATTTTCTGGGCTAAATCGATCATATTTACACATATTTAGCCTTGAGGAATCATTTAATCTGGGTATTTTTTGTAAAATAATATCGGCAGGCACTGTTTTAGACACCTTATTCTATAGGGGCTTTCCCTAATCATAGTCAGAGCCTCATTTTCGCGCCGGTATGGCGCACTTGTTTTTGAGAACAGCATGACATGCAGCTGCATGTGTGTGGAGCTCTGATACATAGAAAAGTCTTTCTGAAGGCATCATTTGGTATCGTATTCCCCTTTGGGCTTGGTTGGGTCTCAGCAAAGCAGATTCCAGGGACTGTAAAGGGGTTAAATATAAAAACGGCTCCGGTTCCGTTATTTTAAGGGTTAAAGCTTCCAAATTTGGTGTGCAATACTTTTAAGGCTTTAAGACACTGTGGTGAAATTTTGGTGAATTTTGAACAATTCCTTCATACTTTTTCGCAATTGCAGTAATAAAGTGTGTTCAGTTTAAAATTTAAAGTGACAGTAACGGTTTTATTTTAAAACGTTTTTTGTGCTTTGTTATCAAGTTTATGCCTGTTTAACATGTCTGAACTACCAGATAGATTGTGTTCTGACTGTGGGGAAGCCAAGGTTCCTTCTCATTTAAATAGATGTGATTTAGGTCATAAAAAATTTAGTAAAAATGATGCCCAAGATGATTCCTCAAGTGAGGGGAGTAAGCATGGTACTGCATCATCCCCTCCTTCGTCTACACCAGTCTTGCCCATACAGGAGGCCCCTAGTACATCTAGCGCGCCAATACTCCTTACTATGCAACAATTAACGGCTGTAATGGATAATTCTATCAAAAACATTTTAGCCAATATGCCCACTTATCAGCGAAAGCGCGACTGCTCTGTTTTAGAAAATACTGAAGAGCATGAGGACGCTGATGATATTGTTTCTGAAGGGCCCCTACACCAGTTTGAGGGGGCCAGGGAGGTTTTGTCTGAGGGAGAAATTTCAGATTCAGGAAAAATTTCTCAACAAGCTGAACCTGATGTGATTACATTTAAATTTAAGTTGGAACATCTCCGCGCTCTGCTTAAGGAGGTGTTATCCAATTTGGATGATTGTGATTATCTGGTCATTCCAGAAACACTATGTAAAATGGACAAGTTCCTAGAGGCCCCGGGGCCCCCCGAAGCTTTTCCTATACCCAAGCGGGTGGCGTACATTGTTAATAAAGAATGGGACAGGCCCGGTATACCTTTCGTACCTCCCCCCATATTTAAAAAATTGTTTCCTATAGTCGACCCTAGAAAGGACTTATGGCAGACAGTCCCCAAGGTCGAGGGGGCGGTTTCTACTCTAAACAAGCGCACCACTATACCCATAGAAGATAGTTGTGCTTTCCAAGATCCTATGGATAAAAAATTAGAAGGTTTGCTAAAAAAGATGTTTGTTCAGCAAGGTTACCTTCTACAACCAATTGCATGCATTGTCCCTGTCACTACAGCCGCGTGTTTCTGGTTCGATGAGCTAGAAAAGGTGATTATTAGTAATTCTTCTTCTTATGAGGAGATTATGGACAGAATTCGTGCTCTTAAATTGGCTAATTCTTTCACCCTAGACGCCACCTTGCAATTGGCTAGGTTAGCGGCGAAAAATTCTGGGTTTGCTATTGTGGCGCGCAGAGCGCTTTGGTTAAAATCTTGGTCAGCGGATGCGTCTTCCAAGAACAAATAAACCTAATTTTCGTCCCTTTCGCAGAAACGGACCAGCCCCAAGTGCTACGTCCTCTAAGCAGGAGGGTAATACTTCTCAAGCCAATCCAGCCTGGAGACCAATGCAAGGCTGGAACAAAGGAAAGCAGGCCAAGAAACCTGCCACTGCTCCCAAGACAGCATGAGATGCGGGCCCCCGATCCGGGACCGGATTTGGTGGGGGGCAGACTCTCTCTCTTCACTCAGGCTTGGGCAAGAGATGTTCTGGATCCTTGGGCGCTAGAAATAGTCTCCCAAGGTTATCTTCTGGAAGTGATTCATCCTGTTCCATTAAAAGAACGAGGGATGGGGTTCTACTCCAATCTGTTCGTAGTTCCCAAAAAAAGAGGGAACGTTCAGACCAATCTTAGATCTCAAGATCCTAAACAAGTTTCTCAAGGTTCCATCGTCCAAAATGGAAACCATTCGAACTATCCTTCCATCCAGGAAGGTCAATTCTTGACCACGGTGGATTTAAAGGATGCGTATCTACATATTCCTGTCCACAAGGAACATCATCGGTTCCTAAGGTTCGCATTCCTGGACAAGCATTACCAGTTCGTGGCGCTTCCTTTCGGATTAGCCACTGCTCCAAGGATTTTCACAAAGGTACTAGGGTCCCTTCTGGCGGTGCTAAGACCAAGGGGCATTGCTGTAGTACCTTACTTGGACGACATTCTGATTCAAGCGTCGTCCCTTCCTCAAGCAAAGGCTCACACGGACATAGTCCTGGCCTTTCTCAGATCTCACGGATGGAAAGTGAACGTGGAAAAGAGTTCTCTATCTCCGTCGACAAGAGTTCCCTTCTTGGGAACAATAATAGACTCCTTAGAAATGAGGATTTTTCTGACAGAGACCAGAAAAACAAAACTTCTAAACTCTTGTCGGATACTTCATTCCGTTCCTCTTCCTTCCATAGCGCAGTGCATGGAAGTGATAGGTTTGATGGTAGCGGCAATGGACATAGTTCCTTTTGCGCGCATTCATCTAAGACCATTACAACTGTGTATGCTCAGTCAGTGGAATGGGGACTATACAGACTTGTCTCCGAAGATACAAGTAATTCAGTGGACCAGAGACTCACTCCGTTGGTGGCTGTCCCTGGACAACCTGTCACAAGGGGTGACCTCCCGCAGACCAGAGTGGGTCATTGTCACGACCGACGCCAGTCTGATGGGCTGGGGCGCGGTCTGGGGATCCCTGAAAGCTCAGGGTCTTTGGTCTCAGGAAGAATCTCTTCTACCGATAAATATTCTGGAACTGAGAGCGATATTCAATGCTCTCAAGGCTTGGCCTCAGCTAGCGAGGGCCAAGTTCATACGTTTTCAATCAGACAACATGACGACTGTTGCGTACATCAACCATCAGGGGGGAACAAGGAGTTCCCTGGCGATGGAAGAAGTGACCAAAATCATTCAATGGGCGGAGACTCGCTCCTGCCACCTGTCTGCAATCCACATCCCAGGAGTGGAAAATTGGGAAGCGGATTTTCTGAGTCGTCAGACATTGCATCCGGGGGAGTGGGAACTCCATCCGGAAATCTTTGCCCAAATCACTCAACTGTGGGGCATTCCAGACATGGATCTGATGGCCTCTCGTCAGAACTTCAAGGTTCCTTGCTACGGGTCCAGATCCAGGGATCCCAAGGCGACTCTAGTAGATGCACTAGTAGCACCTTGGACCTTCAAACTAGCTTATGTATTCCCGCCGTTTCCTCTCATCCCCAGGCTGGTAGCCAGGATCAATCAGGAGAGGGCGTCGGTGATCTTGATAGCTCCTACGTGGCAACGCAGGACTTGGTATGCAGATCTGGTGAATATGTCATCGGATCCACCATGGAAGCTACCTTTGAGACGAGACCTTCTTGTTCAAGGTCCGTTCGAACATCCGAATCTGGTCCCACTCCAGCTGACTGCTTGGAGATTGAACGCTTGATCTTATCAAAGCGAGGGTTCTCAGATTCTGTTATTGATACTCTTGTTCAGGCCAGAAAGCCTGTAACTAGAAAAATTTACCACAAAATATGGAAAAAATATATCTGTTGGTGTGAATCTAAAGGATTCCCTTGGGACAAGGTAAAGATTCCTAGGATTCTATCCTTTCTTCAAGAAGGATTGGAGAAAGGATTATCTGCAAGTTCCTTGAAGGGACAGATTTCTGCCTTGTCTGTGTTACTTCACAAAAAGCTGGCAGCTGTGCCAGATGTTCAAGCCTTTGTTCAGGCTCTGGTTAGAATCAAGCCTGTTTACAAACCTTTGACTCCTCCTTGGAGTCTCAACTTAGTTCTTTCAGTTCTTCAGGGGGTTCCGTTTGAACCCTTACATTCCGTTGATATTAAGTTATTATCTTGGAAAGTTTTGTTTTTGGTTGCAATTTCTTCTGCTAGAAGAGTTTCAGAATTATCTGCTCTGCAGTGTTCTCCTCCTTATCTGGTGTTCCATGCAGATAAGGTGGTTTTACGTACTAAACCTGGTTTTCTTCCAAAAGTTGTTTCTAACAAAAACATTAACCAGGAGATAGTCGTGCCTTCTTTGTGTCCGAAACCAGTTTCGAAGAAGGAACGTTTGTTGCACAATTTGGATGTTGTTCGCGCTCTAAAATTCTATTTAGATGCTACAAAGGATTTTAGACAAACATCTTCCTTGTTTGTTGTTTATTCTGGTAAAAGGAGAGGTCAAAAAGCAACTTCTACCTCTCTCTCTTTTTGGATTAAAAGCATCATCAGATTGGCTTACGAGACTGCCGGACGGCAGCCTCCTGAAAGAATCACAGCTCATTCCACTAGGGCTGTGGCTTCCACATGGGCCTTCAAGAACGAGGCTTCTGTTGATCAGATATGTAGGGCAGCGACTTGGTCTTCACTGCACACTTTTACCAAATTTTACAAGTTTGATACTTTTGCTTCTTCTGAGGCTATTTTTTGGGAGAAAGGTTTTGCAAGCCGTGGTGCCTTCCATTTAGGTGACCTGATTTGCTCCCTCCCTTCATCCGTGTCCTAAAGCTTTGGTATTGGTTCCCACAAGTAAGGATGACGCCGTGGACCGGACACACCTATGTTGGAGAAAACAGAATTTATGTTTACCTGATAAATTACTTTCTCCAACGGTGTGTCCGGTCCACGGCCCGCCCTGGTTTTTTAATCAGGTCTGATAATTTATTTTCTTTAACTACAGTCACCACGGTATCATATGGTTTCTCCTATGCAAATATTCCTCCTTAACGTCGGTCGAATGACTGGGGTAGGCGGAGCCTAGGAGGGATCATGTGACCAGCTTTGCTGGGCTCTTTGCCATTTCCTGTTGGGGAAGAGAATATCCCACAAGTATGGATGACGCCGTGGACCGGACACACCGTTGGAGAAAGT
Source organism: Bombina bombina (assembly GCF_027579735.1). Taxonomy (NCBI): domain Eukaryota; kingdom Metazoa; phylum Chordata; class Amphibia; order Anura; family Bombinatoridae; genus Bombina; species Bombina bombina. The sequence goes on from NC_069505.1 coordinate 270,701,113, forward strand.
AATTTATCAGGTAAACATAAATTCTGTTTTCATGGAGTTGTGCACGACTGTACTAATTGACGAAATATATAATAAATATATAGTCATGTGATCAAGGGGCTGTCAGAAGATGCTTAGATACAAGGTAGTCAGAGACGTAAAAAGTATATTAATTTAACAGTGTTGGTTATGCAAAACTGGGGAATTGGTAATAAAACATTTTTGGAGTTCCTTTAAGTTTTAAGCCCTTTGAAGGGACATTATACACATTTTTTCTTTGCATTAATGTTTTGTAGATGATCTATTTATATAGCCCATAAAGGTGGTGTCTGCTTGTGTGTTGTTTTTTTTTTTTTTTTTTTTTTTTAAATGTATAGTTTTGCTTATTTTTTAAATAACATTGCTCTGATTTTCAGACTCCTAACCAAGCCCCAAAGTTTTATGTGAATACCGTCAGCTACCTTCTCCAGCTTGCTCCTGTTTGGGTAAAGGGTCTTTTCATATGCAAAAGAAGGGGGAGGGGGGGGAGTGTCTTATTTCCCACTTGCAGTGGGCTTTCCAGCTACCTTTTCAACAGACTAAACTGAGAGCTTCTAAGTAAGTTTTTTTAAACAGTTTTATACTGGATTTTTATATCATTATCGGTGCATCTTATTCTTTATAGTAGTGTCTGTTACATGCAGTTATATGAAAATGAGTGTATACTGTCCCTTTAAGTTTATCTTACTGTTCTGCTGCATAAACCGGTATAAAGCAGGCAATAAAATAGACTAATACAAACAAGGTTGTGTAGGATTTCACACAGCCTTTATAACACAAACTCTAATTTATTGTCTGGGTCATATATCTTTCCCTAATTGTTTTCTCAACAGAAGACAGAGATAAATAGACACTACTTTTAAACATGGCAGTAAATATGTGCATTTGTTTTGGAAGAATGCACATTTGTACCAAAAATTGGATTTTCGTTTTCATAAATGAAAATAAATATCGGAATGAATGCACCAGCAAAATTTAAAGAAAAATAAAAAAAAATGTCAGTTTTTTTTTTTTAAATTAAAATTTAAAGGCTTAATACTTACCTTAAAGGGATACTAAACCCAATTTGTTTATTTCATGATTCAGATAGAGCATGCAATTTTAAGCACCTTTCTAATTTACTCCTATTATCAATTTCCCTTTGTTCTCATGCCATCTTGATTTGAAAAAGCAGTACTGTAAGCTTTAGAGCCGGACCATTTTTTGTTCAGCACCTGGGTAGCACTTGCTGATTTGTGGCTAAATGTAGCAAACCAATCAGCAAGTTCTACCCAGGTGCTGAACTAAAAATGGACCGGCTCCTAACCTTTCATTATTGCTTTTTCAAATCAAGATAACATGAGAACAAAGAAAAATTGATAATAGGAGTAAATTAGAAAGCTGCTTAAAATTGCATGCTCTATCTGAATCATGAAAGAAAAAAATTTGGGGTTAGTATCCCTTTAACGCACTTGGGAGAGTGCTCTAACCTAAATCTCCTCTTCTTGCCAGGTCTCTGGCCGCACTAACAGGTACTGGGAACCAAACGGCTACGCTTCCTGTTATTGCGGCCAGAGACCTGGGAAGAGGAGGATCGGGTAAGCGCGCTTTCCATGCTCTCCAGAGCACGTTAACCCCTTAACAACCAAGGACGTGCCAGGAACATCCTACAAAAAAACTCCCTTAATGACCAAGGACGTTCCTGGCACGTCCTCTGGGGTTTGAAGCTCTGGAAGCGATCCTGATCGCTTACAGGGTATTGCAGTGATGCCTCGATATTCAGGCATCTCTGCAATACCCTTTTTACCCCAACGATGCAGAGAGAGACACTCTGTGGCCCTCTCTGCATCGGACATCGATGGCCGCAATTGTTGGTGGGTGGGAGGCGGGTGGGCGGCCATTTATGAATGGCTGATGCAAGAGGGGGGCGGGGATCGTGGGTGGGGTAGCCTGGGGCACGCACTGACGTGGGGGCAGGCACGGGGCGGGAGCGGGAACCGCTACACTACAGAATTTTTTTTTTTTGAGAAAAGTGGGAGAGAGGGGGGAGGGAAGTTATATAAAAAGGAGCTAAGGGATCTGGGAGGGGTAGAGGGTTGGTCTTTTTTTTTGGGGGGGGGAAGCTCTACTACAGAAAAAATAAAAAATAATCTTTTTTTGTAAATTGGGTACTGGCAGACAGCTGCCAGTACCCAAGATGGCGGACAATAAGGTAGAGGGGGAGGGTTAGAGAGCTTTTTAGGGGGGATCAGGGAGGTTTGGGGCAAAGGAGGATCCTACACAGCAGCATATGTAAATATGCTAAAAGAAATAAAACATTTGAAAAGATACCTTTTTATTTTAGTACTGGCAGACTTTCTGCCAGTATTTAAGATGGCGGGGACAATTGTGGGGGAGGGAAGAGAGCTGTTTAGGAGGGATCAGGGGGTATGTGTCAGGTGGGAGGTTGATCTCTACACTAAAGCTAAAATTAACCCTGCAAGCTCCCTGCAAGCTACCTAATTAATCCCTTCACTGCTGGGCATAATTCACGTGTAGTGCGCAGCAGCATTTAGCGGCCTTCTAATTACCAAAAAGCAACGCCAAAGCCATATATGTCTGCTATTTCTGAATAAAGGGGATCCCAGAGAAGCATTTACAATCATTTGTGCCATAATTGCACAAGCTGTTTGTAAATAATTTCAGTAAGAAACCTAAAATTTGTGAAAAAGTGAACAGTTTTTTTTATTTTTTATTTGATCGTGTTTGGCGATGAAATGGTGGCATGAAATATACCAAAATGGGCCTAGATCAATATTTGGGGTTGTCTACTACACTACACTAAAGCTAAAATTAACCTTACAAGCTCCCTAATTAACGCCTTCACTGCTGGGCATAATACACGTGTGGTGCACAGCTGCATTTAGCGGCCTTCTAATTATAAAAAAGCAACACCAAAGCCATATATGTCTGCTATTTCGGAACAAAGGGGATCCCAGAGAATCATTTACAAAGATTTGTGCCATAATTGCACAAGCTGTTTGTAAATAATTTCAGCGAGAAACCTAAAGTTTGTGAAAAAGTGAACAATTTTTTTTTATTTGATCGCATTTGGCGGTGAAATTATGTTATGAAATATACCAAAATGTGCCTAGATCAGTACTTTGGGATGTTTTCTAAAATAATAAAAAAAAAAAATAATAATAATAAAATAAATAAATAAATATCCAGCCCTGCACACTGTGACTGTGTCTTTTACTTGCCTGTTCATTAAACTAACCACTTTGGAATAGAGTTTGCAGTTCCTCGTTTTTCATATACATACATACATACATACATACATACATGTCAAGGGATATTAAGGGATTCCTGAAAAATATCAGTGTTCCAATGTAACTAGTGCTAATTTTGAAAAAAGTGGTTTGGAAATAGCAAAGTGCTACTTGTACTTGTTGCCCTATAACTTGCAAAAAAGCAAAGAACATGTAAACATTGGGTATTTCTATACTCGGGACAAAATTTAGAAACTATTTAGCATGGATGTTTTTTGGTGGTTGTAGATGTGTAACAGATTTTGTGGGTCAAAGTTAGAAAAAGTGTGTTTTTTTTCATTTTTTTTTTCCTCATATTTTATAATTTTTTTATAGTAAATTATAAGATATGATGAAAATAATGGTATCTTTAGAAAGTCCATTTAATGAAAAACGGTATATAATGTGTGGGTACAGTAAATGAGTAAGAGGAAAAGTACAGCTAAACACAAACACCGCAAAAATGTAAAAATAGCCTTGGTCCCAAACGGACAGAAAATGGAAAAGGTGCTCTGGTCAAGAAGGGGTTAAGGTAAGTATGTAGCTTCTGCTGAATTCCGTTTAATGAAAACAAACAACAGATCTTTTAGAAATTAAATTAGAAAAACACAGGTGGATTTGCTTGGGAATGGGTCATTTATATGTGTGATTAAAATAAATCTTGTTTGTGTAGAGACCCCTAATAAAGTTTATTTTCTAGTAGACCAGTCCCTCTCTCAAAAAAATAAATATGAATTTTGTCTATAGTTAGGTGATCACCGTGGTAACAGTGAACACCTTGCACGGAAAAAAAAAGTTTGTTTTCATTTCTGTACTAAGCAATGAGGCCTCTTTAATTTTTATTATAATGCCCAAAAGCCTGTATGGGTCCCTATTTCACATGTGGCTACCCTTGATGACAATTTAGTAAGGTGATCACAGTAACAACAGTGGCCACTTGGCCATTTACAGTAGTTACTAAAATCTAAGAAAAATTATACATTTCTGTGCCACAGCTATCTCATATGCCATGAATTATAAATAATAATGGTATATTGTGAATCTGCTGGGCCTGTTGAAGAACGCTATATATAATTTGTGTGGGTCACTTACTGAAATTTAACTTACAATAAAGTTTAAATGTAGGTAGCAAAAAAGCTCAAATTGGCTCAGCACTGAGGTGAAAAAAGGCTTAGCAGCGAAAGGGTTAAAGGCTTATAAACACCTAGAGATTTAAAAATAAAATGATGTACATATAGTAAAACAACTTTGCAATAAAGTTTTTAAATTTTTTTTTCTTCTAGTTTTCATTCAATTTGTCTGAAAATTATGGATAATAAGTTAACACCAGAATTTTTGTTGTTTAAAAAGATAGATAATCCCTTTATTATCCATTCCCCAGTTTTGTATAACCAACACTGTTATAGAAATAGACTTTTTACTTCTGTGACTAACTTGTATCTAAGCATCTTCTGACCGCCCCTAATCACATGACTTTTAGTTATTATCTATTGACTTGCAGTTTAGCCAATTAGTGCAGTGTCTGCCACAACTCACGGGCGTGATCACAATGCTATCTATATGGTTTACCTGAACTACTCTCCCCTGCTGTGAAAAGCAAATACAAAAGCATGTGATTAGAGGCGGCCTTCAAGGGCTTAGAAATTATCATATGAGCCTTTCTAGGTTTGCTCTCAACTAGAATACCAAGAGAACAAAGCAAAATTGTTGATAAAAGTAAATTGGAAAGTTGTTTAAAATTACATGCCCTATTTGAAAAATACAAGTTTTATTGGGCCTTGACTGTCCCTTTAAAGATGGAAATGCACCCTGCTGATTTCTCAAGGCTAACCCTACTGCATACCTTTTTCCTAATTTTGATTTAACAGATAAGAACTGCAAAACAGTGCAGTTTTTATTCAAGCATTATGGCCATGGCTGGTTTTGTTGTCGGCATATTTTAAGCCTCGATTGGCTCTTCCACAGAAGGCAAATGGTTGGTGGAGTTAATTTATTTTAGAAATGTGTAGACTTGGCTGATCTGTTTTTCTATAGCACAAAAACAGTAATGTCTTGTAATTACAAGGTGTTTACTGTCCATTTAAAGGAATATGAAACCCAACATTTTCTTTCATGATTCAGATAGAGCATGCGATTTTAAACAACTGTCTAATTTACTTCTATTCATTTTTCTTTGTTCCCTTGGTATCTTTTGTTGAAAAGCAGGGACGCATGCTTAGGAGCCGGCAAATTTGATATTAGAAGTAAATTGTAAACGTTTTTAAAATGCTATGTTCTGTTTCATATGGTTTGTTTTCCTTTTTAATTCAATTTCTTTACTTTATTCACTCCTTACTTTTCTCTTCATCTCACTAATAACTTTTTCACTGTAGTTGGCATCTTTTTATGATTTTTATTTTCTTCTAATTTATAGTAGTTACATACAACTATAAAGGGCAACGTTCAACTGGCTGAACGCTCCATTTATTAGGATTAGAAGTATAGTTGGATCATCGCTATATGCCATTAAGTCATCACCTTTTATTTGTATCTTTGATTTCAGAATAATGCTATAATTTGACGGCATTTCCAAAGACTCTTTGTGATGCTTATACACAACATTAAAGGGACACTTAAGTATATAAACATTTAAAATTGTCATTTTGTTGTAGAAATTTCAAGGATTTTGCTGTTTTAAGTGAGTTCAAAAAGGGAGACTTTGATATCTGGTTATTAAAAGGTTTATAAATAAATAAGCTGTTGTACTGATCCAAGTAAACGCTATAGGATGTTGCAGGGTCAAAGAAAAAGCCTAGAGTGTGGAAAAGGCACAGTTTTGATAGGTGACTTACAAAAACAGCTGACACACTAAAGAATAGTGGCAAATTGTTGTTGGGGTGTGTGTGTTGCATTATTTTTTTGGCTTGTCAGTGTTACCAGACCTGCTACAGGAAAATGTTCTTAGAGCACATGATATCATGTGATGTTTTAAAATAACATGAAAAAATAATAGATAAACTTCCGTACATTTTCCATCTCTATCACAAGGAAGTGAATAAGCATAATAGTCACGCAGATTAGTCAAATCTGGGATACACATTATACAAAATTGTTTTTAAAGCATAGCTAAAAAATGGTTGTAACATAATTATTGTTAGGAAGGGTATGTTATATAATATAATAAATACACAGGAACTGACTTGTGGCAAAGGTGGCATTATATGACAATGCTTAAAGGGATAGGCTACTCCAGAATTTGTATTGTTTAAAAAGAGAGATAATCCCTTTTATTACCCATTCCCCAGTTTTGCATAACTAACACAGTTATATAAATACACTTTTTACCCCTGTGATTACCTTGTGTCTAAGGCTCTGCAGACTGCCCCCTTATTCCAGTTCTTTAGACAGACTTGCAGTTCAGCCAACCAGTGCTGACTCCTAAGTAACTCCATGGGAGTAAGCACAATATTATCTATATGGCACACATGAACTAGCTCTGTCAAACTGTGACAAAACTGTCAAAATGAACTGAGATAAGAGGCGGTCTTCCGGGGCTTAGAAATTAGCACATGAGCCTGGCTAGGTTTAGCTTTCAACAAAGAATAGCAAGAGAACAAAGCACATTTGATGATGAAACTAAATTAGAAAGTTGTTTTAAAATTGCATGTCCTATCTGAATCATGAAAGTTTAATTTTGACTAGACTGTCCCTTAAAGTTACTTCAAAATGACTCATTGTACTGCCAATGTTTGTCTTTAGATTTCTCATGGCTGTGTGCTGCACTGTACGCACTTGTTAGCAATGGATCTGCCTTAAGCACCTGAACTTAATGATTGGTAAGGTGTCCACATACTTTTGACCATATACTGTAGTATTCTTATTATTTTCAGAAGATTTTGTAACGAAAGATTGACATCGTAAAGGGATATGAATCCAAATAGTTTTTTTCATGATTGAGATAGATAATGTGATTGTAAACAACTTTCTAATTAGTTCTATTTTCCAATTTTTTTTTTTTTTTTTTAAAGCAGGGGTGTATGCTTAGTAGCCGGCCCATTTCTGGAGCACTATATAGCAGCAGTTTTGTAAGAATGTTATCCATGTGCAGGAGCACTAGAGGGCAGCACTATTTCCTGATGCCTACCTAGGTATCTCTTCAACACAGAATATCATGGGAAGAAAGCAAATTTGATTTTAGAAGTCAATAAAAAGCTTTTTATAAAATGGTATACTCTGTCTAAATCACAAAAGAAAAATGTTGGGTTTCATATCCCTTTAAACTACTACTTTATAAAGCCACATTTTCTAAAACTAACCTTAAAGGGACAGTCAACCCAAAAATTACTGTAACTTATTTAGATTAGTTAAATAACGATCTTTACAGTAAACTGTAGCCAAATTTTCATCTAAATAAACTTTGGCAGAAAATACACTCACTGATCTCATCTGGCCTTTTTGAAATGGCCGCCTGACCCCTCCTTCTCGGACGTCTCCCAAAAGCTTGCACTAGTACAGGATCCTTTCCTTTCTTTTCGTCCCTGCGCGCTCCTGCAATTTCAGCCCTCTAGCAGCTGTTCGTACCCGGCACTCACTTCCTCTCATCTATGCTGTGCGCTGTGTGCTACAGAGAATGAGAGGCAGTGAGTGCCGGGCAGCGGGCGATGTGATGGTCTGTGCCCCTGTTTTAAGATTGCTTTAGTTAATACTCCAATGAGATTATAGAGAAATATTTTATAAAAGCAGCTTCCGTTTGCCCCAACATTGAGATGCATGTGAATAAGTCCCGCCTTGTATGCCTAACTACTGCTTATCTTTGCGGATTCACAGGATTTTGTTTTACGGCACTTGGTTTCCCGTATACTTGCCTCTTATCCTCTATTCAGTCATTTTTGCTGCACATTTCACTGCACTCAAAAGGTTAGTGAGAAACCGGATCACCAGAAATCACAGTTGATTTGCCTGTGTCTCACCTCACCAGCCGTGCTGCGCTTTCTATGTGCCCTAGCTGCTGTCTAAGTGTGATCTCAATGAGCGATTTCACAACCTATGTTTCTGCTCTGGATTTGGTGCACAACCAGGTCATAAGTTAGTGACAAAAGCTGTAGTGACAGGAACATGGTTAGAATAATGTGCACCAAATCCAGCGAGATAGCGCTCAGGCTCAGTTAGGGAGAAACCGTGATCACAACGAGAAGGAAAAATCGGTGACAGCCCAACAGAATTCAGAGGTTGGTGACTTAGTGCAATTATAATTTTATTTGTAGATCTACTGTTACCTTCCGTCGTTAATATATAACACGCTGAGCAGATTGCTTTGTGCTTCAAATAGATCAATGTGTGCAAAATAAGCAGCATTATTATGATTTAGCAAAAATAATTCTCATGAATGCTCAGGCTCAGTTAGGGAGAAACCGGATCACGTCACTTTAATTAAATCACTTACTGAAGTTTGAAGACGACTAAAGTTCAGTGAGTGCTTATTTGTGGGACTCTATTGATATTTTATAGCCCCCTGGGATCACCGGATCACCAGAAATCACAGCTCCAACATAGGCACATAGAAAGCGCAGCACGGCTGGTGAGGTGAGACACAGGCAAATAAGCTGTGATTTCTGGTGATCCGGTTTCTCACTAACCTTTTATTGAGTGCAGTGAAATGTGCAGCAAAAATGACTGAATAGAGGATAAGAGGCAAGTATATGGGAAACCAAGTTCCGTAAAACAACGTCCTGTGAATACGCAAAGATAAGCAGTAGTTAGGCATACAAGGCGGGACTTATTCACATGCATCTCAATGTTGGGGCCCCCAAGGCAGAACATAGAGTGATCTGAGATGTCATCGCAGAAAATGCAGCATGTCTGCAGAAAGTACAGGAACTGTTAGCATTTTAATAACTTTTCAGTGCTGCTTCACATTATGCTGTTCTTTTTAAACAGAGCTGTTCTCTGGCTGCATTGTATAAGTTTTCCTTAACACAGTGCATCCAGAGCAAAGTGCTGTTTGAAGACAACAGTCAAATATGCAGTAGTGCTGCAAAGCAGCAGTGCATTGATTGTTGTCTGGATTTTTGCAAGCTCGTTCCCTAGCTTTTCATAGTCTGCAAAGTTGTTTTCCTCTGAATGTAAGATGTTTATATGAGCAATGCACCTTTTTTTATTACTACATTTCTGTTAGACTAAGAGAAAAGGAAACAAATTAATTCGAGAGACATTTTACAATTACTTTTTTTGTCTGCAGCTAATTTGCAATATAATTTTCAACTACTGCACTAGATTATACAACTTTAAATATTGCTTTATTCTCCAGTTAACCAACACATTGCAATTGATCTGGTTCTTTAGTGTAACTGACAAATTTACTATTTTATTTAAAAATGACCTGCAGAAAAATTTTCACTAAAAAAAATCTCATCGCAGAAAGTGAAAAAAAGTTCTGTCTCTGGGGTTGGGGCAAACAGAAGCTGCTTTTATAAAATATTTCTCTATAATCTCATTGGAGTATTAACTAAAGCAATCTTAAAACAGGGGCACAGACCATCACATCGCCACCTGCCCGGCACTCACTGCCTCTCATTCTCTGTAGCACACAGCGCACAGCATGGATGAGAGGCAGTGAGTGCCGGGTATGAACGGCTGCTAGAGAGCTGAAATTGCAGGAGCGCGCAGGGACGAGAAGAAATGAAAGGATCCTGTTAGTGCAAGCTTTTGGGAGACGTCAGAGGAGGAGGGGTCAGACGGCCATTTCAAAAAGGCCAGATGAGATCAGTGAGTGTATTTTCTGCCAAAGTTTATTTAGATGAAAATTTGGCTACAGTTTACTGTAAAGATCGTTATTTAACTAATCTAAATAAGTTACAGTAATTTTTGGGTTGACTGTCCCTTTAAATATACATTAAACACTAAATGATGTATTCAGAGCTTGTTTAGCCTGATGATAATGTGCAGTTGTGTTTTCTAAAGTTATATTAGTTGGTTAAATATTGAAGAAATACATTTACAGTTTTGATCTCCATACATTTTTTGGCTACTGCCATGTTGTAACCTGGGTTTTTCCACAATCCTTTTCGGAATTTATTTTGACAGGGAAAGGTGTGGGTGTGGCCATTTACACAATGATTTCACCCCAAATGCTACTATGTGCAACAGATCTGCTTTTTCTCTCCCTTAGCACTCTCTCTCTGTCTCTGTGTCTCTATTTTTTTACTCTTATTCTGTCTCCTCTCTTTTTACTCTCATTCTGTCTAATCTCTTTTTACTCCTCTCTCTCTGTCTCCTCTCGTTTTTACTCTTAAGGCTGTGACACACTGCAAGCAGAGCGTCGCGCAGCGTCTAGATCCAGCTGTGCGCGCTCAGTGTGTCTTGCCTTTTCATCTCTGAGCACTCTGCTGCGTCAGGTCGCGTAGCTAAGCGCTCAGAGATGAAATATTTTAACTTCAGAAGCGATGCGACGCGGAGCAAAGCAGCTGCCTTGCCTCGCGCTGCATTGCTTGCAGTGTGTCACGGGCTTTATTCTGTCTCTGTCCATATGAAACTGTGATTGATGGCAACCACTTATACCAATATATGAAGCAATCAACATTAAAGGGGCAGTCTACTCCAGAATTGTTATCGTTTAAAATTATAGCTAATCCTTTTATTACCCATTCCCCATTTTTCATAATTATCATGCTTATAGGAATACTTTTTACCTCAGTGATTACCTTGTATCTAAGCCTCTGCAGACTGCCTCCTTACCTCAGTGCTATTTACAAACTTGCATTTTAGCCAATCAGTGAAGATTCATTCATAACTTCACAGGAGTGAGCACAATATTTTCTATATGCCACACATTAACTTGCACTGTCTGGCTGTGAAAAGCTAATAAAATATACTGAGATAAATGCAGGATCTTAGAAACAGGCAGAGATTTAAAGGTTAAAGGGACACTGTACCCAAAAATTTTCTTTCGTGATTCAGATTGAGCATGAAATTTTAAGCAACTTTCTAATTTACTCCTATTATCAAATCTTCTTCATTCTCTTGGTATCTTTATTTGAAATGCAAGAATGTAAGTTTAGATGCCGGCCCATTTTTGGTGAACAACCTGGGTTGTCCTTGCTGATTGGTGGATAAATCCATCCACCAATAAAAAAGTGCTGTCCAGAGTACTGAAACAAAAAAAAGCTTAGATGCCTTATTTTTCAAATAATGATAGCAAGAGAACGAAGAAAAATTGATAATAGGAGTAAATTAGAAAGTTGCTTAAAATTGCATGCTCTTTGTGAATTACAAAAGAAAAAATTTGGGTACAGTGTCCCTTTAAGTATATTAATATAACAATGTTTGTTGTGCAAAGCTGGGAAATGGGTAATAAAGGCATTATCTATCTTTTTAAACAATAAACATTTTGGAGTAGACTGTCCCTTTTTAAACTTTCATTTTAAAATCTACCTTTTACTTAATTTATGCTGAAAACTTTATTAAACAAAATGTTGGTTATCACCTTCTAAAAACTGAATCTGTCAGAGATGCTGGCAAACTCCCTATCCATCTCACCATACCATTAGTACCCTTTATAGTATAGGTAGGGAGAAGGCAGATTTCTCTCTCTTTCTTTGTTACACAGTGGTTGAGTTTATGTGAATTACTGTGCTGAAATTGTCAGAGCTGTGCTTTGAGTCTCTGCCATGTTATTGTGTTCTCATAAGGAAGGAAGGCTGCACACTTAATGGCCTTGCCTCAGGGCTATATTTGGAAGCTGATTTCATTGCAAGAACCCTAAACTTCCTGTTACAGCCATCATGGATAGAATCCAGACTGGTGTGTTTTTTTTTTTTTTTTAATATCCAGTGTATGTTCAGAAATGACATAATCTATAAACCTACAGCCCATTTTACCTTATTGGTCTCACTTTTATCTTGTTTCTTCAACCATTTGTAACAATAGAGCATGGTAGTTACATTTGTTATGTTTGTTTCTACAGATTTAAATAAATATCAAACAAGCAGCTCTTCATCAAAACACAGTAAATGCTACATTCCACAGGTAGACATAGATCCAGAAATATATTTACATTGCATTTACTCTAAGGCAAAACAAAATGAAGTGCAAAGAGATGTGCAAGGTGTGTTGCAGATATGTAGCAGCGCAGTATGTGATGTGGAAACCAGTGCAAAGCGCTGATAGAGCCTATAGGTTGGACAAACCTGCTTTAAATTGTTACTTTTTTTTTTTTTTTTTTTCATTTTTAATTTCCAGTATTTTTTAGCAAGCTCTTTATATAAATAACCTTTTTTTATTTTAATGTTTTTATCATCTATAGTGAAATGTTTCTATCAATTTAATGTTGACAAAACAAATGACAAAGTATAAAATATAAAAATACATTCTACAGTTTTGATCTAATTTCTAATGAGTGTATTGTTTGGTATATTTTTTTTAATGGGAGGTGCGATTTGTGAGTTGTTATGTAAAGAGAACATGAGTAATAAAATAATATACAGAAGAGGGGATACAGAATAATGTTGGGATTGGGAGTTGGTATAAGGTGGATTTGGCAAAACTAGATGAACCAATAGAGAGAAAGCACAGATTAATTTTGTATGGGTGGAAGTTGGGGTGAAAAGCTTGTTACTAATCATGTGACAAAATAACTATACCTATTAAGATTTTTTTTTTTAAATCACTTGCATATACAAGCAGCATTCTTTATTGCCACTTGCCTGCTGTTAAATAATATATATATGATATTTCATGGCGTATTCACATAACGCTATGGCTATGGTTTATCGTCCAATCGTACAAACATTTAGCTCAGATGTGCTATATTTAAAACTGCTATGCTTGTGTATGTTTTCATTAATCTAAATAGAGAAGAAAACCTATTTACAGTGTCTCACAAAAGTGAGTACACCCCTCACATTTTTGTAAATATTTTATTATATCTTTTCATGTGATAACACTGAAGAAATTACACTTTGCTGCAATGTAAAGTAGTGAGTGTACAGCCTGTATAACAGTGTAAATTTGCTGTCCCCTCAAAATAACTAAACACACAGCCATTAATGTCTAAACCATTGGCAACAAAAGTGAGTACACCCTTAGGTGGAAATGTCCAAATTGGGCCCAAAGTGTCAATATTTTGTGTGGCCACCATTATTTTCCAGCACTGCCTTAACCCTCTTGGGCATGGAGTTCACCAGAGCTTCAAAGGTTGCTACTGGAGTCCTCTTCCACTCCTCCATGACGACTTCACAGAGCTGGTGAATGTTAGAGACCTTGCGCTCCCCCAGCTTCCATTTGAGGATGCCCCACAGATGCTGAATAGGGTTTAGGTCTGGAGTCATGCTTGGCCAGTCCATCAGCTTTACCTTCAGCTTCTTTAGCAAGGCAGTGGTCATCTTGGAGATGTGTTTAGGGCCGTTATCATGTTGGAATACTGCCCTGCGGCCCAGTCTCTGAAGGGAGGGGATTATACTTTGCTTCAGTATATCACAGTACATGTTGGCATTCATGGTTCCCTCAATAAACTGTAGCTCCTCAGAGCCGGCAGCACTCATGCAAGCCCAGACCATGACACTCCCACCACCATGCTTGACTGTAGGCAAGACACACTTGTCTTTGTACTCATCACCTGGTTGCCGCCACACACACTTGACACCATCTGAACCAAATAAGTTTATCTTGGTCTCATCGGACCACAGGACATGGTTCCAGTAATCCAGGTCCTTAGTCTGCTTGTCTTCAGCAAACTGTTTGCGGGCTTTCTTGTGCATCATCTTTAAAAGAGGCTTCCTTCTGAGACAACAGCCATGCAGACCAATTTGATGCAGTGTGCGGTTTATGGTCTGAGCATTGACACGCTGACCCCCCACACCTTCAACCTCTGCAGCAATGCTCTTTTTTTTCTAATTCATTATTTTGATTAGTTTTGCTGTAAAATATTTTTGCTTTCCAAATTATGCTTGATTGCTTAGAACAGTGAATCAGTGAATTTCTATCGAACACTAATTGGCTGCAATTAAACATACTCACCAGAGTTTTTAAGCAGTTTGCGTATCATTAATAAAGTGACATTTTAAAACCTTTTAAAACGCTTATGTAGATCTTTTAGAACTTAAAGGGACAGTCTATTTCAGAATTGTTTTTGTTTTAAAAAGATAGAGAATCCCTTTATTACCCATTACCCAGTTTTGCATAACCAAAACGGTTAAATTAATACACCTTTAACCTCCGTGATTACCTTGTATCTAAGCCTCTGCAGACTTCCCCCTTATCTCAGTGCTTTTGACAGGCTTGCATGTTAGCCAATTAGCGCTGACTCATAAATAGCTACACGGGGTGAGCACAATGTTATTTTTATGACACACAGGAATTAGCGCTGTCTAGTTGTGAAAAACTGTCAAAATGCACTGAGATAAGAGGCAGCCTTTAAGGGCATATGAGCCTACCTAGGTTTTAGCTTCTAACAAAGAATACCAAGAGAACAAAGCAAATTTGATGATAAAAGTAAATTGGAAAGTTGTTTAAAATTGCATGCCCTATCTGAACCATGAAAGTTTCGTTTTTACTAGACGGTCCCTTTTAATTACTCGTATACTATGCATGCAAGAAAAGTGACTTGAACGTCCTTCTAAACACACTTCAAAAGGACAGTATATATTATTGTTTTTGCCAACATGTAGCGAAGCATTTATCTGCCAAAATACATATCGTGTTACGCACCTGGGAAAATATTTATGTTTGTAGATCAAGAGCATATTTATGTCTACGTAACAAAGGTATAAACATCATACAAAAACATTATACAGAAGAAAGAATGAGACACTTGAGATTGCATGCCACGGTATAACAATTTACTTGCCAATCTCTATACTTTGGCAAGTAAATTGTTATACAGTGGCAAGCAATCTCTATACTTTGGCAAGTAAATTGCTATACAGTGGCAAGCAATCTATATACTTTCACAAATAAATGGCTCTACAGTGGCAAGAAATCTCTATACTTTGGCAAGTAAATTGCTATACAGTGGCAAGCAATGTCTATACTGTGGCAAGTAAATTGCTATGCAGTGTCATGCAATCTCTACACTTTGGCAAGTAAATTGCTATATAGTGGCCAGTAAATTGATATATAGTGGCAAGTAAATTGCCATACAGTGCCATGCAATCTCTGTTAAAGTGCTATCAAATACCCTTCAGATCGATACATACAGTATTCAATTTCATACTGGGTGAATGGGGGGGGGGGGAGCAGAAAATAAACCATGAAGGGTTTTGCATGTTGGACATCCTTTGTCCTTTAGTGTTTTCTCTGTCTTGGAAATGCACTAGATTGCTGTAGGGTAACCCTCATCAGCCAGCAGCGCAAATGTGCGTGTCAGTTTTAGGATAACAGCTTTGAACCTTCTACAGAACAGCACGGTCATGCTTGATTCTTTCCCCTCATCTGCAACTGAACTGTAAAATTGTAAGTGACTGCATTAACCTTCCAAGCACAAAGCATTTGATCAAGTTGGTTAAAAATAGCTAGGAGCCAGTCTCTGAGTTCACGTGGCATGCCTGCTTCCCTTTCAGCCAGAGTGATGTGTGTGTGTGTGTGCTACATTGGGTCAAGATCTGGATAAGAAAACCTGTAGTAGCTTCCTGTTCTACTCTACCAAAAACCCCCTCAAACAATGATCTTTAGATGCCTCCAGATTAATTGCCCCCCCCCCCCCCAACTGCTGGAGCAGGACTGGCTTAAAATAAATTATTATTAAAAGATTTGTCTATTTGTAGTACACAATTATAATCCACAGCTTGTTCAAAAGCTACAACGTGTTTAACAAAAGCATATATATATAATCTGATACACCACACAAATAAACTGCAAATTTGTTGCAAGTTTTTCACAATTTTCCAGTTCAGGGACACACCCCTTGAAAAGCTTTCTGAGTGTTTATCTTATTGTCTCTTCTAAGGTTAATTAAGGACAGCTCTAAATGAGACACTACAGTGGTCAGGCAGTAACTGTATAGAATATTGCAGCGTTCGAATATGCACTTCCAATTCTTGTGGAAACTGGAAAAAACATCAGGGGAAAAATAGTTTTAAATAAATAATGAAATTATATTGATATGTTTATTATTATTATTATTATTATTACTCATCATTTAAATATTTTATGGTGAATTACATTTTATTTTTTATGTCCCATTATTCTTAAAGGTGAAAAAGTGTGCACCTATAGGGCAAAACGCATCAGCTGATTTGCCGTGTTGATGTGAGATATTATTCCTATGTTTTAACTGGTTAAATAAAGGTTTACTTTAATCGTATTCGCATGTATGCCTGGATTTTACCTACTGCCCTTACTTCAAATAGGTTATTTATATGATTTTGGAGAGTATGGGTTATAACGAACACCAAAAGATGATAGGAGCTCACATGACGGGTTTCTGAATCAAAATATCTGTTTACAACAAGTAAAGTTAGCTCAAACTGGAACTTATAACCAAATATTTATTATAACCTTTGTGCAATAATAGCGGAATTGCAGGACACTAAGGAAGGGACCAGAAATGTCACTATTCTGTCACAAAACTATAATAAATACTTGATTTTAAAGGGACAGTTAACAACTTGTAAAGTACAAGATACTTCTGAAACCAATTAGGGACAGATACATGGCTGGCAAAGGATTGTGAAGCTTAACCGTGTGTATATCCACTTGTGAAATTTGTGAAAACACTACATTTTCTGACTTATATTATGAGAAGATGAGAAAAAATAAATCTAGAAATGACATTGCAATGTTGTTTTAATACACAAAATGAATAATTAAACACTGTATATTAAAATCTCAGCCCTTTTTTATTATAATTGAGCACTTCCTCATAAAGGCTTAGATTACAAGTGGAGCTCAAAATTGTGCTTTCACAAGCGCAATATTTGTGCTCCACTCAGTAATATTAGCGCATGCGAATGTGCACTGGTATTACAAGTTAAGCCCAATGCGAAAGCGACCTCGCATTTTCATTGCCTGGAAGCCCTGCGCTCACTAAAGCGTGCTTCCATAGGCTCCAATCGGAGCCTAGTTATCATGAACTGTCCACTTTATTTGGGGAGCAATTGGGGCACATTTTTTTAATTACCCAGAGATCTGACCTCTGGTTAATTGCGCAAAGTGCTCCTTTGAGCTTGCGGGAGCCCAGCCACTTGTAATGGCTGGTTATTTAACCCGCAAATTTGCCCCTTTTTACGGGCACACATAAAAATAGTGTTCCACTCGTAATCTAGCCCAAAATATATGTTTTTTTTAATAGTACTTCAGTAAATTGTACTCTATAAAAAAAATAGAAAAAAATTGCCCTTTAAATGGAAATCTGGAACATCATTGTTCTAGTCCATTCAGTGTCACAAATCTGAGTGTTCTGTGTTTGTAAATTTGAAATTGGTGCTGCCGCATTTAACAACTGCTCAAATTACAGATAGATAAGTAAAAAGCGCTCTCAACAACAACGTAATATTGTATGCTATGACTTAGCTCTTCTGTTGTGGATGCTAATACCTTTCCTCCATTTTGTTCTTCGTTGTTTTACGGATCAACAGTTTTATGTCCTTGAATTTCTGGCAAGCAGCGTGCCAGGAGCAGACGGTCTGGAAAACAGCTGGAAAACATCCTAGGGATACTGCTATTCTAGCAATCGATTCATAGCTGCCGGCTATGTGCAAACGTATATGGCGGCATTCGGCTATTTTCAGCGCCAGATATATTATTGGATTCGCACAGATCTTTGTGTGTTGTACTTTAAAGGGACACTCAAGTCAAAATAAACTTTTATGAATCAGATGGAGCAGCAGTTTAAAGACACTTCCATTATCAAATGTTGCACAGTCTTTTTATATTCACACTTTCTGGGGAACAAGATCCTACTGAGCATGTGCAGAAGCTCACTGGGTATACGTATACTAGTCTGTGATTGGCTGATGTCTGTCACATGATACAGGGGATGGAAAACGGGGGAAAATTTTTTTAATGTTAATTTGAAATTCAGAGTAAGTGCTATTGCATTGTCTTTTTATTATGCCCTTGTTAATTATGCAATTCTACTGCATTGAGGGGTACTTTAACACTAAAATATCTACTGCTGAAAATAGCTGGATGCTGCTACCTGCGGCCATATTCAAAATTAATTTGACAAAGGAAAGCCAAAAAAATCCTGTTTAAAGTACTTAAAGGGACATTGTATGGTAAAATTATCTTACCTTTTAATGTGTTCACAATTACCTGGTGGAGTGTATTAAAGGAACAGCAAAGATAAACTTTGATTCAATTTGAAACCACTTTTTAGTTCACTTTGTTCTCTTGGTATTATTTTTTGAAAATTGTTTACTTTTATTTCTAGAAAAGCTATGTAAACTAGAAGGTTTAGAAGAAATTACCCGGTATTGGTCCTTGAGTAAACAGTGAGAAGAAGATAAGGAGGACTTTGTGCAAATAATTTGACAGATAAGCTAATGCTGTCTGGTCTGCTCTCCATTCAAGTTTATACCATTTATTGGGTTATGTTTTCATTTAGCATCATTATTTTATATACATAAATAAACCTAAAGAAATAATTTCTCATACATTTTATACTCTGCAGCTGGTATAACAAGTCATTGAGAACTCTGTTCTTTACAGGGACAGTAAAGTCCAAAATAAACTTCCATGATTCAAATAGGGCATGTCATTTTAAACAACTTTCCAATTTACTTTTATCACCAATTTTGCTTTTGTTCTCTTGGTATTCTTAGTTGAAAGCTAAACCTAGGAGTTTTATATGCTAATTTATTAGACCTTGAAGGCCGCCTCTAATCTGAAAGCATTTTGACAGTTTTTCACCACTAGAGGACATTAGTTCATGTGTTTCATTTAGATAACATTAAGCTCACACACGTGAAGTTACCTAGGAGTAAACACTGATTGGCTAAATTGCAAGTCTGTTAAAATAACTGAAAAAGGGGGCAGTCTGCAGAGGCTTAGATACAAGGTAATCACAAAGGTAAAAAGTATATAAATATAACAGTGCTGGTTATGCAAAACTAGCGAATGGGTAGTAAAGGGATAATCTATCTTTTTAAACAACACAAATTTTGGTGTTGACTGCTATTCCAAGGATTAAAGGGCAATGTTTCAAGAAAAAGGTGGAGAACTACCAAAATGCTATTCAATTAATTAGTAAACATACTTACTATTTAATAAATTATTCTGGTGCAGACCCTCATAATAGTATATTTTCAAAAAACAAAAGAAACTAGAATTTATTTGCAAATTATGGTGGAAAATAAGTATTTCGTCAATATCATAAGTTCATCTCAATACTTTGTTATATAACCTTTGTTGGCAATGACAGAGGTCAAACGTTTCTGTAAGTCATCACAAGGTTGTCACACACTATTGCTGGTATGTTGGCCCATTCCTGCATGCAGATCTCCTCTAGAGCAGTGATGTTTTGGGGCTGTCGCTGGGCAACACAGACTTTCAACTCCCTCCAAAGGTTTTCTATGGGGTTGAGATCTGGAGACTGGCTAGGCCACTCCAGAACCTTGAAATGCTTCTTACGAAGCCACTCCTTCGTTGCCCGGGGCGGTGTGTTTGGGATCATTGTCATGCTGAAAGACTCAGCCACGTTTCATCTTCAATGCCCTTGCTGATGGAAGGAGGTTTGCACTCAAAATCTTACGATACATGGCCCCATTCATTCTTTCATGTACACGGATCAGTGGTCCTGTTCCCTTTGCAGAGAAACAGCCCCAAAGCATGATGTTGCCACCCCCATGCTTCACAGTAGGTATGGTGTTCTTTGGTTGCAACTCAGCATTCTCTCGCCTCCAAACACGACGAGTTGTGTTTCTACCAAACAGTTCTACTTTGGTTTCATCTGACCATATGGCATTCTCCCAATCTGCTTCTGGATCATCCAAATGCTCTCTAGCATACTTCAGACGGGCCTGGACATGTACTGGCTTAAGCAGGGGGACACGTTTGGCACTGCAGGATCGGAGTCCCTGGCGGCATAGTGTGTTACTGATGGTAGCCTTTGTTACGTTGGTCCCAGCTCTCTGCAGGTCTTTCACTCCCCCCGTGTGGTTCTGGGATGTTTGCTCACCGTTCTTGTGATCATTTTGACCCCACGGGGTGAGATCTTGCGTGGAGTCCCAGATCGAGGGAGATTATCAGTGGTCTTGTATGTCTTCCATTTTCTAATTATTGCTCCCACAGTTGATTTCTTCACACCAAGCTGCTTTCCTATTACAGATTCAGTCTTCCCAGCCTGGTGCAGGTCTACAATTTTGTTTCTGGTGTCCTTCGACAGCTCTTTGGTCTTCACCATAGTGGAGTTTGGAGTGTGACTGTTTGAGGTTGTGGACAGGTGTCTTTTATACTGATAACAAGTTCAAACAGGTGCCATTAATACAGGTAATGAGTGGAGGACAGAGGAGCCTCTTATAAAGAAGAAGATACAGATCTGTGAGAGCCAGAAATCTTGCTTGTTTGTAGGTGACCAAATACTTATTTTCCACCATAATATGCAAATAAATTCTTTCCAAATTAGACAATGTGATTGTCTGTCTGTCTGGATTTGTTTCCACATTTTGTCTCTCATAGTTGAGGTATACCTATGATGAAAATTACAGGCCTCTCTCATCTTCTTAAGTGGGAGAACTTGCACAATTGGTGGCTGACTAAATACTTTTTTACCCCACTGTATATATATTTTTTAAATGCCTGGTTCACTCTTTTTTTTTCTAGAGAAAAGTTTCTTTTGTTTTTTGAAAATATACTATTATGAGGGTCTGCACCAGAATAATTTATTAAATAGTAAGTATGTTTACTAATTAATTTAATTTATCAGTTTTACACTCCCATAGAAGAAACATTAGATACAGTGCAAAACTGTTAAAAACATAACTTATTAAAGGACCAGTAAATACACTAGATTTGGATAATTAACAAAAGCATGATAACAAGACTATAGAATTGCACTTAGTTTGTACTTCAAATGATTAGTAGATTTATTTATTTTTCCTGACAAATTTCAGGTAGGTCTATTTCAACTCCCCCTGTATCATGTGACAGCCATCAGCCAATCACAAATGCATATACGTATCTTCTGTGAATTCTTGCACATGCTCAGTAGAAGCTGGTGACTCAAAAAGTGTAATTATAAAAAGACTGCACATTTTTGTTAATGGAAGTAAATTGGAAAGTTGTTTAAAATTGCTGTGCTCTATCTGAATCATGAAAGTTTAATTTTGACTTGAGTGTCCCTTCTAAGCACCATAGGTCACTGTAGTGTAGTAGCAACAATGCATATACTTATAAAGAAGATGCTGTTGGTACAAGCAACACCCAGCCGACAGTGAACCCCTCCACGTTGGTGGGTAATGTTCACTCAAGTTACAAATGGGGATCTATGCTATACAATTAAAGGAACAGGAAACCCAAATAATTTTAGAAAGGCAAATTTTACCTTGAGAGCTGTTTATTTCACTATGCATGGCTCTGGATATGAAAGTACCAAAGTATTGGTCTCATTGTGTATAAAGTAAGGGATGAGGAAGATGTAGTGTAACTATAGAGAGATAAGCTAATGAGGTGTGCTCTCCTCAGCCCATTTGATTCGGTTGTGGTTTCAATTAGCAGAGACACACATTTCAGATACCAAAATAAACATAAATGAACAATTTCCCATACTTTGTATACTCTGCATTTGGTATAACAAGTCATTGTAAACATATGAAGGGGAAAACAGTTTTACAGATCACTCTCTTTACAACTACACAGTAAATAGAGAGAGCATTTTTGAGTGGGTAGCACCAGCTGCTCACTTTCATCTCCAGTCACTTGGGGGGAAAATAAGGCCTGTGCATAATAGAAATGGCAGCTTGCTAAGAAAACAAAATGGTACCCCTGGGCAGCTGGCACTATAAATCTCTGCAGGAGTAACACAGCTCTGCACCTTGATTGCAGCTTCAAGTAGATTTGTATTTTTTTTTTATCTCTGACAGAAGCCATTTTTCTTGAAACTGATTTTCAGGTAGCAAAGAAATGCAATTATAGCCTGTGGTTTTGGTAGAATTCCTCCACAGTGGCATCATAGAATATAGCTTGCAATGTCATTCTTGTGACTTTATTACTCATTTCAGATTTTGTATCCCATAACTACTAGCAAATGTTATGTACATTGATTCGCTACTCGTATAATAACAGAAAGTGATCCCGGAGGAACCTGCGATTCCTAAACTTGACAAGGTGTACAAGGACAGGGTGGTGCATCAGACTTTCATGGTTCCCGTTAAGATGGCACATATTAAGAATGAATGGGAGCGATTAGGGTTACCCTTTTCCCCTTCTTAGTTTTTTGAAAAAAAGGTTTCCCGTTCCGGACTCTCAGCTTGAGCTGTGGGGGACTATTCCCAAGGTGGATGGGGCTATCTCTACGCTCGCAAAGCAGACAACTATTCCTCTCGAGGATAGTTCGTCGTTTAAAGAGCCCATGGATAAAAAGCTGGAAAACATGTTTAGAAAGAGATGTTTCAGCACACGGGGTTTGTTTTTCAGTTTGCAGCGGCTGTTGCGGCGGTCGCCGGAGCTGCGACATATTGGTGTGAATCCCTGTGTGATATGGTCGAAGGGGAGACTTACATCGACGAGATACAGGAGAAGATTAAGGCGATGAAGGTCACCAATTCTTTCATCTCTGATGGCAATATGCAAATTATTCGCCTGAATGCTAAGGTGTCAGGTTTTTTGGTTTTAGTGCGCAGGGCTCTGACTAAAATCTTGGTCTGCGGACATGACCTCCAAGTCGAGGCTGTTGTCCCTGCCTTTTAAAGGTAAGATCCTGTTCAGTCCAGAATTGGATTCGAACATATCCACGGTTACGGGAGGCAAGGGAGCTTTCCTACCGCAGAATAAAAAGTCTAAGCCCAAGGGATCTACTTTTCGTCCCTTTCGTGCGGACAAGGCCCAGCGCCAGCAACCCGCCGCGAAAGCGGACCAGTCCAAGGGATCTTGGAAACTGGCTCATTCTTGGAACAAGTCTAAGCAGAGCAAGAAGCCCACCGAGACTAAATTGGCATGAAGGGGGCGGCCCCCGACCGGTCTCCGGATCACATAGGGGCAGATTATCTCAATTCTCAGACGCATGGTTGCAGGACGTTCAGGACCCATGGGTTCTAGAAGTTGTCTCTCAGGGCTACAGGATAGAGTTCAGATCCCATCCGCCAGAGGGAAGATTCCTCCTGTCAAACCTTTCGTCAAGACCAGAGAAGAGAGAGGCCTTTCTAAGGTGTGTGAGAGATCTTGCCTCTCTCGGGGGTTATTGTACCAGTACCCCTAGCAGAGAGGGGTCTAGGGTACTATTTTTGTGGTCCCAAAGAAGGAGGGCACGTTCCGCCCGATTCTGGACCTAAAGTGTTTAAACAAGTTTCTGAGTGTTCCGTCGTTCAAAATGAAAACCTTCAGATCTATCCTGCCCCTAGTTCAAGAGGGGCAGTTTATGACAACTGTAGATTAGAAGGACGCTTACCTTCATGTGCCAATTCACAGGGATCGCTTCAGGTTCCTAAGATTTGCGCTTCTGGACCAACACTTCCAGTTTGTGGCCCTTCCCTTTGGTCTGGCGACGGCCCCAAGAGTCTTCACAAAGGGTTCTGGGGGCGCTGCTTGCAGTAGCCATATCCAGGGGCATTGCGGTGGCGCCTTACCTGGATGACCTCCTAGTTCAGGCACGTTGTTCAGCCTTGCAGAGGATCATTCGAGGGCTATGATAATAGACTCTATGTCCATGAAGATATTTCTCACAGATCAGCGACGCAGGAAGCTTGCGTCGACCTGTCTGGCCCTTCAGTACTTCACAAGCCCATCGGTGGCTCAATGTATGGAGGTGATTAGGTCTCATGGTGTCAAGCATAGATATCATCCCATTCGCCAGGTTCCATCTCGGACCTCTTCAATTGTGCATGTTTAGACAGTGGAACGGCGATCATTCAGATCTATCACAGCTGATATCTATGGCTGCTTGGACTTGGAACTCCCTCTCTTGGTGGACCCGTCCGGAGCAACTGTCCATGTGGTCATCCTTCTTGAGACCGTCCTGGGAGATTATGACCACGGATGCCAGTCTGACTGGATGGGGAGCTATTTGGGGTGCCAGAATGGCACAAGAAAAGTGGTCCAGGGAGGAGTTTCTCCTTCCGATCAACATCCTAGAACTGCAAGCAATTCTCTTAAGGCATGGCCTTCTCTGGAGTTGGTCAGTTTTATCAGGTTCCAGACACACATTACCTCGGTGGCTTACATGAACCATCAGGGGGTCAGGGGGATACGAGGATCTTCCTCACAATGAGGGAGGTGTCTCGGATTCTGGAGTGGGCTTTCAGCGATTCACATTCCAGGTGTGGACAACTGGGAAGCGGATTTTCTCAGCAGACAATCTTTCCATCCGGGGAATGGTCTTTTCACCCCGAGGTGTTTGTGGAGATTTGTCATAGATGGGGGACGCCAGAGATAGATCTCATGGCATCCAGACTCAATTGCAAGCTGCCTTGATACGGGTTGAGGTCCAGGGATCTCCAGGCAGAGCTGACAGATGCCTTAGTGATTCCTTGGGGTTTCTGCCTAGCTTACATCTTTCCACCGCTACCACTCCTACCTCGAGTAGTGGCACGCATCAAACAGGAGCGGGCCTCGGCCATTCTGATTGCTTCTTCGTGCCTGCGGAGGACGTGGTTTGAGGATCTGGTGAGGATGTCGTCCTCTCCGCTGTGGAGATTACTTTGTCTCAGGGATCTGCTGTCACAGGGTCCCTTTCAACATCGAAATCTAGATTCTCTGAGGCTGACTGCGTGGAGATTGAACGCCTAGTCTTAGCCAAGAGAGGCTTTTCTGAAAGTGTGATTGATACTCTAATTCAGGCAAAGAAGCCAGTCACTCGTTGCATCTATCATAAGGTGTGGAGAACTTACTTGTCCTGGTGTGAGAAGCATGGATATCCTTGGCACAAGGTAAAGGTATCCAGGATTCTGGCTTTTCTCCAAGAAGGTTTGGAGAAAGGTCTTGCCGCTAGTTCCTTAAAGGGACAGATTTCTGCATTATCAGTTTTGTTGCATAGGAGACTCGCTGAGCTCCCAGATATCCAATCTTTTGTTCAGGCTTTGTCTAGAATCAGACCTGTCTTTCGACAGCTGGCACTTTTTACCTCTGTGATTACCTTGTATCTAAGCCTCTGCAAACTGCCCCTTAGTCCTTAAGGTTTTGCAGAGGGTTCCGTTTAAACCTATGCATTCCATTGACCTTAAGATTTTGTCCTAGAAGGTTCTCTTCCTGTTGGCTATTGCATCGGTGCGCAGAGTATCTGAGCTAGCTGCCTTGCAAAGCGACCATCCTTATCTGATGTTTCATGCGGATAAGGCTGTCCTTTGCACTGGTTTGGGGTTTCTTCCCAAGGTAGTGTCTAACCATAACATCAATCAGGAAATAGTGGTTCCTTCCTTGTGTCCTAATCCTTCTTCTTCAAAGGAGAGGTTACTTCATAACTTGGATGTGGTTCGTGCCTTGAAATTCTATCTTCAGGCTACAAAGGATTTTCGACAGTCTACATCTCTTTTTGTGATGTATTTTGGGAAGCGCAAGGGACAAAGGGCCTCTGCTACTTCTTTGTCTTTTTGGTTGAGGAGCTTGATTCGCTTGGCTTATGAGACAGCGGGACATAAGCCTCCTCAAAGGATCACGGCTCATTCAACTAGAGCTGTGGCTTCGTCTTGGGCCTTCAAGAATGAGGCCTCTATGGAGCAAATTTGTAAGGCGGCTACGTGGTCCTCCATACACACTTTTACAAAGTTTTACAAATTTGACGTTTTTAGGAGACAGGTTTTGCAGGCTGTGGTACACTCAGATTAGGGTCCGCCTTTTACCCTCCCGGTTTCATTCAGTGTCCTCTAGAGCTTAGGTATATGTTCCCAATAGTAATGAATGAAGCCGTGGACTCTCCTCCCCTTTAGATGGAAAACATAAATTATGCTTACCTGATAATTTCATTTCCATCGAGGGGAGGAGAGTCCACGGCTACTGCCCGTATCTCCGTGGGGCGGACCTAAATTTTCTATTCTTCTGGCACCTTTTATACCCTGATGAACAGTTTAGACACCATTTGTTGGTAAAACCGGATATGAAGTGGGACGACCGGGACATGGGGTTGTGGCTCAAGATTATGACGCCTCTGAGGGCCTCTCAGTCCTTTCTGTTGGCTGTCGGTGGACACAACCAACATTGTTATATTAATAAACTTTATACCTCTAAACCTCTAAATTTCTGCATGTTTTTAAGCCACTACAGACAGCCTATTATCACATGCTTTTTAATTTTATTTTCACAACAGGAGACTGCTAGTTCATGTGGGCCATCTAATACTGTGCTCACACCCGAGTAGTTATTTAAGAGTTAGCACAACACAGTACTAAATGCAAGTCAATAGATGATAAATAAAAAAATCATGTGATCAGCGGGCTGTCAGAAGAGGCTTAGATACAAGGTAATCACAGAGGTAAAAAAGTATATTAATATAACTGTGTTGGTTATGCAAAACTGGGGAATGGGTAATAAAGGGATTATCTATCTTTTAAAACAAAAATCTATTGGAGACTGTCCCTTTTTAAGTACTGATCTATATAATTGTTTGTTTTCTTAAAACTATTGACTTGAAAGCCCCCAGTTGGTTTTAATAAAGTTCTTTAAATTATATTTATTCATTTTGTAAATACTTATTGGTGAGATTTACGTGGATTCCACTTAGTCATATGTTTTGTTTATCCAAGACTGGTTTCATGTATCCAATTCCAATATTCTGTAGCTTAATATAAGCACCTTATGTAAGTATAAACCCAGATTGAATAACGCTGTAATATAGAAATACGGCTACGATATTAAATCTGGCTTGTCTGTTTAAAAGCTCAAATTGCTTTGATTTTCCAAACTTAGGAAGCACAGTTTGTTAGACTTTATAAAGTTAATTTAGTAGTCTTTTTTTTGTTTGTTTTTGTTTTTTGTTTTCTTAATAAGTATCTTCCGCCTTCCAGAAATGACTATTTTCTATACAGATATAAAATATTTGTGCAGAAATAAGCATACATATATATTACTCATGTTTTTATTTTCAGGTTTTGCATTTGTGTGTGTGTCATAAACTACAATTACTATAATAAATCTGGAAATCCGGATCTTGTTTGTAAATAAAATTTG
Organism: Bombina bombina; assembly: GCF_027579735.1. NCBI lineage: Eukaryota > Metazoa > Chordata > Amphibia > Anura > Bombinatoridae > Bombina > Bombina bombina. The sequence continues at coordinate 270,728,628 of NC_069505.1, forward strand.
TTAAATTCAAAAAAAGAAAATGCTCTGTTGTGTTAGAGCATTTTATAATTGTACTACTGCTTGCTTATAACTTTGTTAAACCACTTCAAATGGGTTAAACACATACTTAAAGTCGGCTCCAGAGCAGCAAAGCACTACTGAGAACTAGATGAACACACCTGGTGAGCCAATGACAAGAGTCATATGTGTGTAGCTACCGATTACCAGCTATCTCCCAGTAGTGCATTGCCGCTCCTTAGACTACCTAGGTATGCTTTTTGACAAATATACTAAGGTCAAGATTTATACAAGTCAAGCGTTCATCTTCACACCTGTCAGCTAAGCATCGCCTTCCCGTATTTAGCATTGCACACTAAGGGGTCAATTTATTATATGTCGAGCGGACATGATTTGCTGCCCGACCGACATCGCTTAATGACGACAACATACGCTGTCGGCATTTTACATTGCACAAGCATTTCTTGTGAAATGCTTCTGCAATGCCGCCCCCTACACATTTGCAGCCAATCGGCCACTAGCAGGGGGTGTCAATCATCCCGCTCAGATCAGGATGATAGCAGTACACAACCTTAAAGGTGGCGGACAAGTTAAGGAACAGCGGTCTTGCTTCAGGGCGGAGACGGCAGCATCCGCTGCTTGTTAGATCTAGCCCTAAGACTTGCAATAGCACCCCCTGCTCACTCACATCCAATCACACTCGAGCATAGGCTGTCAATCTCCCTGGTCCGAAAATTCCTGGGGGTTTGAGATACGCCACATAACAGTTGGCAAAGAGGGTAAAGTAGCAGTGGTCTAATGACTGCTGCTTCTTAACGCTCAGTTGCAAGTTGCTCATGCAAGCCTGCCGCCGGATCATTTGATAAAGCTGTCCCTAAGAATGAGGTACATTTGGGTAATATAAATAAATTGAAAATCTCTTAAAATGTCATGCTCTGGGGCCGATTTATTAAACGTCTGTCAGACATGATCCGCTCAGGGGATCATGTCCAACAGACATCGCTGAATGCCGACAGCATACACTGTCGTCATTTAGCATTGCATAAGCAGTTCTAGTGAACTGCTTGTGTAATGCCGCCCCCTGCAGATTTGCAGCCAATCGGCTGCTAGCAGGGGGTGTCAATCAACCTGATCGTATCTGATCTGGTTGATTGCTGTCCGCCGCTCAAAAGCAGTAGACCAGTTAAGAAGCAGCGGTCTTAAAACCGCTGCTTCTTAACTGCTGTTCCGGCAAGCCTGAAGGCTCGCACGGAAACAGGGGAATCGGGCCATTCGGCCCTTGATAATTCGGGCCCCCTGTCTGAACCATGGCAGTTTTAACTATGACTTTTTTATGTCCAGTTAAAGGTTCTTTTTTTTAAAACGTTGTAGCTAGTCAGAAACAATGCAAATATTTCAGGAACCAGTTTGTGTATTTGAACATCTTATGTACAATAGACCACTGAGCCACACAGGAAACGTATCCGATAATACGGTGCACATTTTAATTATTTAAAATGAGATGCAATCTTGCATGTATTGCATTGTATACTATACTGGACAGGTATATTTCTATATTCTGCTGGTTTGAAAGGAATTCACATTGCATATACTACTATAAGCATATCTTAGTATTCTGTGTCTGTCTATAAAGCTGGAGGACACACTTCCATAAATACAGATTACCTTTTGAATCTATGGCGTGATTTTAGAATGCGCTAGAGTTGACACATGGTTTATATATTTTCATATCTTATCTGATTCTTGTCGCTGTGATCACTGAAATCTCATGTTCCGCGATGTCACTGCTGATAACATCGTAGAGCGAGTAAGGTCGCTTTGTCCGTTTGTGTTTTAAGGTACGAATACAGTAGCATGGTTTCTACCATGCTATTACTTTTCCCCATGTACCTGCATCTCTCTTAAAAACTCTGCGTTTTATACTGGGCGCCGCCATCTTGTAGTGTATTGTTGCGTCATGTGACAGAAGCAGTGCACTTTCACTGGCTTTTTCACAGCTGTACCTTGCACTTCAGTTTAGCTCACATAATAAAGCGCTGAAGTGATGCGTTTTTGCTGTTTTTTTGCACATTTAAAAGTTACATAAAAAATATAATCTCCAAGATGGCAGCTCCCCCAGTGTGAGGATTCAGAGCTTCACTAACTGATAATTGTAAGGGGTTCAAATAGGAGAATGATTTCTAAGACGGCTGCAGTCACATGAGCAAGAACAGTAGCAGTGTCTGTCTAGTAGTAACTATGCTACTGTAGTTGTACTCAGCCGGTTAATGTCCCTTTTAAAGGGACACTGAAGTCAAAATTCAGATAAAGCACACATTTGTAAGAGATTTTCCAACTACTTCCATTGTCAAATTGTGCAGTCTTTCTTTATGCACACTTTCTGAGGAACCAGCAACTACTGAGAATGGCTAGAGTTCACAGTGTATACGAGTCTGTGATTGGCTGATGGATGTCACATGATACAGGGCTGGAAAATTGAAGTACATTTGGAAATTTATTGTTATTTTAAAATTCACTGTAAGTGCTATAGCATTGTCTTATGTAATTTTACTATATTTTAAAAGGACACTGAACCCAAATTTTTTCTTTTGTGATTCAGATAGAGCATGCAATTTTAAGCAACTTTCTAATTTACTCCTATTATCACATTTTCTTCATTCTCTTGGTATGTTTATTTGAAAAGCAAGAATGTAAGTTTAGATGCCGGCCCATTTTTGGTGAACAACCAGGGTTGTCCTTGCTGATTGGACAGCACCAATAAACAAGTGCTGTCCATGGTACTGAACCAACAATTTGCTGGCTCCTTAGCCTAGATGCCTTCTTTTTCAAATAAAGATGGCAAAAAAACGAAGAACAATTGATTATAGAAGTAAATTAGAAAGTAAAATTGCATGCTCTATCTGAATCATGAAAGAAAAAAATTGGGTTCAGTGTCCCTTTAAGTAACATATAGAAGTATGTTAACATGTTTTGAAACCAGAGATGAGCCTGTCTAAACATATATTATAATGTTTTAGATTTTTAGGTTTAAAATATTGGTAAAATAATATATTTATGTTTTTAAACAAATTATTAAGAGCTGTGACTTTTTAAAGGGACAGTACACTGTAAAATTGTTTTTATATGAATGCATTTTCAATGACTTGTTATACCAGCTGCATAGTATAAAATGTATTAGAAATTAAATTTTTAGGTTTATTTGTGTATATGAAGTAGTTGGTTTTGTGCTTTTAAACCACAGTTTATTACAATGGGTTGAGCTTGCAGGTAATATCATCTCATTTTGTTATCACTTTGTGTACACAGACTTGCTTCCTTATCTTATATTTGTCTGGAAAACTAAAGCTCAGTACTTAGGGGTCGATTTATCAAGCTGCGGCGGACAGGGGGGCACATAAGCACCCCTGTCCGCTGCAGTTCGCCTCTGGCGAGCTGAATTCCACTGCTGGAATTCAGCATTGCCACAAGCGTTATTTTGTGCTCGCGTGCAATCCCGTCCCCTGCCCGTGCACAGCCAATAATGTGCGGGCAGTAGCTGTCAATCTCCCCAGTCGGACGAGACCGGGAGATCGAAATTCGCAACTTAAGAGGTTAGGGAAGCAGCGGTCCGATGACCTCTGCTTCTTAAATACGGTCTGCAGGTTCTCTTGTGAGTACCTGCAGTCATAGGGTGTTGAAGGCTGGTGAAAGCCTTTTTGATAAATCAACCCTTTAGAGAGAACAATGGAAAAAGTATAATTTTATTACTTAACTATCCTGCACCTCACTGGGAGTGTAATTTCTTCTGCAGGCTGTATTTACTTAGGCTTATCAATATCCTAAACTCCAGTATAGAAGCTTTCAGTATAGGCCAGGGTACCACAGGCTAAATCATCTATTCCAAATGCCAAAATAGGGCTAAAGGAGCAACTTGTAAACAATTTAATACACTCCAGCAGGTAAAATGGATTATTGGGAACAATTTAAAGGGGAGAACATTTTTGGGTGAACTGTCCCTTTTTAAGCTTTTAATGAACAATGCATTAGATAGACAGGGGATACTTGGAACACAGTGTTATTAGGACTTTCATTTCTTACACCTCTGGCAAATGTAAATCCATATTATCTCTGTGACTTTGTAATGTATCCATAAATTGTTACAAAAGGTGGTTAAAAAAAAAAGTAAAGATCAAAAGAGGCTGGTTACACTTTGATCCCCAAGCTGTAAACGTGCCCCTCGGCTTTCCTCTATTTTATTCTGTCTGTCTATACTTTCTCACTTTTTTCTCCTCTCCTAACTTTTTTTTTCTTTTTTCCTTTTCTTTTTCCTTTTTCTTTTTAATCAGACCTAAAAAGAAATCTTCTAACTCAAATATATTTTACAACCACTAATGATATGTTATTGGGATTGACTATTTTTACATGGAGCAACCCACACAAAAGATAGCCATAAACCAAATCTGAGGAGTCATGATTTTGTTTTCTGTGATTTATCAAGCCCTTTTTTCTCTTTCATATATAAATTGAAATATGTTTATTATCTCTGCTTATTCAGTTGCCATAGTAACACTGATATTTATAATAACACTGACACTTGCTTTAATAGTTTTTTTTTTCTAAATAACAGATGTGTTAATTATGACATGCTGATCATTATTATTTTGGTGCAAATTACTTTTAGATAAATGTACTTAATTTTAAAATATAGCTATACAATTGTTTATTATATAAAAGCTCACAGTATTATTTGTTAATTTGCATTTAAACAGATTACAATTATATCTAGATGATTTATTCTGTGCACCAAAAAAAAAAAACAGGCCCCCCCCCCCCCCCACAAAAAAAAACACACTTTTTATAAAGATACATCTCCAGTTGAATTATAGTAATTGGGGGAAGTCGGAACTGTCAGGGGAATTACAAATACGTTTCTTGTTAGAACTGTCATAAATGTAGCTGTTCAGTGCATGATTAGTCAGGATGAAAGCGCCAGATGGAGTTTAGATATATCTGTGTTCGTTAGTTGCTTTTTTTGTTGTTGTTGTTGTTTGTTTGCACATCAGGGAAGTTTTTTTTTTTCTCATCAAAGACTGTAGACTCATAGGGAAAAAAATAATTGGATGCCACACAAAATTGTATTTTTATATATGTATAATTTAATAATAATGTAGTATTATTCATAATAATAATAATAATTTACTACTAATAATAATGTGCTGCTCTTATCTAATAATAATGTGCTGCTGCTACTACTACTACTAATAATATACTGTTCTGTTAGCTGTTAGAAATGGTATTAATGATAAAGCATTAATATTGATGAGGATGATGATAATCTACTACTAATACTTATTAGTAGTAGTATTACCTACTACTACTACTACTACATAATAATAATAATAATCTACTACTACTATTAACAAAAGTATCTACTGCTACTAACAATGATTATCATCTACTACTACAACTACTACTATTAGTAATACTACTACTGCTAATTATTATTATTATTATTATTATTATCATCATCTACTACTATTATTAACAATAATAAACTACTACTAAAAATAATTTACTACTATTATAAACTACTACTACTACTACTACTACTACTACTAATAATAATAATAATAATAATAATAAATAAATAAACATTATAATATTAATGTACAGTTATGTTAGCTTTTAGACGTGACATTAATTATTAAGTTAATGCATAATGAATACCACTTATAATAGCTAACATAACTGTACATTTATATTAATATTTGTACATTATTATTAGCAGTACATTATTATTAGTAAATTATTATTAGTATTAGTACAATATTATTAGTATAATTTAATTTTGACTAGACTGTCCCTTTTTAAGTATTGAACTATTTAGTATAGGTGGGAATGCAACAAGCAACATCAGCTATTTCAAATGACAAAATGAAGGCAAAGTAGCTATTTGATATTAATCATAAGGAACATTATAAAGGCAATAAAAGTTTTGAGTACACTGTCTCTTTAAGTGCTTCTAAATAAGAACATAATTAATGACAGAGTAGTTTTTGTTTGCTAACATGTTCCTGTACACACTAAGCACTCGGCAGATCTGTGTTTAGCCATTGTATAGTCTGCGATGTACTCTCGCTGGGACGCTGCCTGTAATCTGAGAGTATTGACTTTACAAAAGATTCTCTGATGAGTGTTCCAGACAGTTGGTGCCTCCAGTGGGTTTATTGGTGCCGGACAATTGGCTTCATATTTCAGCCCTGTGCTACAAATAAAAGGGCAGTGTGGCCCTTATTAAGCGCATCCTCATATCTCTTGCTATTTTTAACAGTTCTGCTCACTGAAGAGACCAATCCAAATAACACAGAGTTTGCACAAAGAACTCAAAGCTTTCTACAATAATACAAATATAGATGTGATTTTATTCTGATTGTAAAGGGTTCTTGTTGGTGTTATTTATTTATTTTATAAATTGCTTATGTAGTCATTTTAGTGCTTCACTGAAGGCGTATATAACTGACGCTTGATATTGTACGATGTATAATATAGCAAATGCTAGGGGAATTAAAATGCAGGACTTAAACACCTACAGCATTTTATTATTGCACTATTTCTTGAACATAGCTATGTTTTTTTTTTATCTTCCACAAAAGGATTTAATACATAGGTAAAGTCGGGTGTGGGCTAACAACAGTAGTGGACCTACTCAACAGAAGGCCCTGGTGCAAAGGGGCTTTGGGGCCCCTAAAATGTAACTCAGTAGTTAGCAATAATATAGATAGATGGACCTGCAACCTGCACTAATAAAAGGCTATTCTGCATTAGGATTGGACACATTCCACACACACGCGCGCGCGCACACACACACACACACACACACACACACACACACACACACACACACACACATATATATACCGGCTGCTATGGGCCCCCCCAACAGTTGGGTCCTGGTGTCGCCGCATCTGCTGAACCATTGTTAGTTCAGCCCCTGACTAGCAATATGCTGCCCACTATAAACAGAATATGGCTTGTGATTGGTGGCTACGCATGTATGCCCCCCTCCCCCCCTGATTGGCTCAGCAACCTTGTCGGGTCCGGATCTGTCTTATAACTCTGTAACTCCTTTGTGGTGGTAAGCACACAGCAATTCTGCGGTAAGAAAATGCTCTGCCATACAATACCCTATAATTGTTGTTGTTCCTGTATGTCCCTTTAAGATGTTACCTCAAATTATACTATTAGTAGTGGAAACTGCTGCTGATCCAATCAGAGGCTCTAGTTTCACAACCCTGCTGTGAAACTAACACTGCTGATTGGATCATGAGAAGTTTCTGCTTAGGACCAACAGTGCTTTGCGGGTCCCACATGGAATTTCTACCATGTGTTTAAACGCTTTGTGGAGATGCAGAGTCATTAGTCTTACAATTGTATTCATTTTTATACTAATGGCCCTTTTAATATCTATAGTTGCGTAAGGTACTCGATTCGTTGCACATCAAATGAGAACTGACAACAACAAGGAAGTTATATTTCATTTTAATTAGTTTATTCTGTAATGTTATGAAGTCGTCTTTGTGTCGTCCGTGTTCTTTACAGTGAAACTTATTGTATAGGTAGAGAGGTGAGCAATTACAAGATTGATGCAGTTTATTATAGGGAGTGACTCACAAATTGTGGCTAGGACGAGGGGCAGGTAACAGGGGTGTAACTAAACCTCACTGGGCCCCAAGGCGATGGCTGTGACTGGGCCCCTCATTTCAACAGAGCCCTTTCTTGTCTGCTCTAAATACACACAAGCTAAGTCCGCAGCCACACAGGAGCAATAGGAGCTGATTTTTGTGATTGTTCCCCTTAGTTAGTTTGCACCGGTAGATATGGACAGATATGGTAGCAGATTTTTCTGTACAGCTATACTATGGCAGCCATCTTGGAAACCCAGCCACCATATTGTAAAGGAAAATCCATACACTTTGCTTACAATGTAAGCCCTGTTTAGCATAAGGAACACACAGAGGGGTCAGACCCCTGTAATAAAGGAAATATTAAAAGGACAGTATACACAAATTTTCATATAATTGCATGTAATATACACTACTATAATGAAGAATATGCACAGATACTGGTCTAAAAATCCAGTATAAAACCTTTTAAAAACTTACTCAGAAGCTCCCAGTTTAGCACTGTTGATAAGGTAGTCTGGGAGACCCACTGAAAGGGGCTGGGTAATTAAAAATAGCAGACACTCCCCACCTCCCCTGCATATGAAAAGACAGGTAAATTAAACAGAAGCCTGCAGGAGTCTGTAAACGTGTGTATACATCTGACACTGACGGGCTTGGTTAGGAGTCTGAATACAGTACTATGTTCTTAAAAACACTACCAGATGGGCTATATAAATAGATCATCTGCAAAACATTTATGCAAAGAAAAATATAGTGTACAATGTCCCTTTAATTGCAGGGTCAGATAGGCTCTCTAGAGGTGAAAGCCCAGCATTGACTGAGACCCCTGTAGTTACACAACTGACTAGTACAAATCTTAATTCATTTTTCTTCTTTTTCAGAGTACAAGATTGTGGTTATTTTGTTCCACAAGATATAGGTTTTACAAACAGCACATAATGGAATCTAGTCCTATAATTACTCCAAAGTGATGGTAAATTTGCTATATATTGAAAAAAGATCCTGAATGTCTGTATTTTTTTATTCATAAAATATTATTGTAGATGCACACATTCCTATTACTGATTAACATCTAGAAGTTTTATTAAACCTCCCCTCTGGCTGCCCTTTTGAAAACTGCATTTTTTTTTTCGAGGTGACATTTCGAACCCTTAGCAAATCAACATTCTAGCCATATGGCTTGCAAAAAATAAAAACAAAAACAGCGTTAAAGAGCTGTGCGGCTCGGAGAGTTCAGAGCACATGAGTATCTCTGCAACACTGTGGGTTTTTTTGCGAGTCATATGGCTAGAATTTTGATTTGCTAAAAGTTTGAAACCTCACCTCAAGGAAGAAAAAAAGCAGTTTTGTAAAGGGCGGGCCAGAGGGGGGATTCTAAAATTTGTAGATGTTAATCCATAACAGGAATTTCTCCAACATAGGTGTGTCCGGTCCACGGCGTCATCCTTACTTGTGGGATATTCTCTTCCCCAACAGGAAATGGCAAAGAGCCCAGCAAAGCTGGTCACATGATCCCTCCTAGGCTCCGCCTACCCCAGTCATTCTCTTTGCCGTTGTACAGGCAACATCTCCACGGAGATGGCTTAGAGTTTTTTAGTGTTACCAAATTTTACAAGTTTGATACTTTTGCTTCTTCTGAGGCTATTTTTGGGAGACAGGTTTTGCAAGCCGTGGTGCCTTCCATTTAGGCGACCTGATTTGCTCCCTCCCTTCATCCGTGTCCTAAAGCTTTGGTATTGGTTCCCACAAGTAAGGATGACGCCGTGGACCGGACACACCTATGTTGGAGAAAACAGAATTTATGTTTACCTGATAAATTACTTTCTCCAACGGTGTGTCCGGTCCACGGCCCGCCCTGGTTTTTTAATCAGGTCTGATAATTTATTTTCTTTAACTACAGTCACCACGGTATCATATGGTTTCTCCTATGCAAATATTCCTCCTTTACGTCGGTCGAATGACTGGGGTAGGCGGAGCCTAGGAGGGATCATGTGACCAGCTTTGCTGGGCTCTTTGCCATTTCCTGTTGGGGAAGAGAATATCCCACAAGTAAGGATGACGCCGTGGACCGGACACACCGTTGGAGAAAGTAATTTATCAGGTAAACATAAATTCTGTTTTCTACAATAACATTTTGTGAATGAAACTTCAATTAACATCATTTTCCATCACTTTTATGTATACAGATGCTATAACTTGTTTTATTAAACTTTTACAATAACTGGGATTTAGTCGAATATCTTTGGCTTTATTGACTTTTATGTTTGAATTGCTTTTTATATTGGAAGAAGATAAATTGCTCCTTTTTGAGTATGAAAATTGTTTTATCTCATCCAGTGAGACTAGCGCTGCTCACTCTTTACCCAAAATGCCTGTGGCAGGGATGTTGAGGCCTTTCCCACAAAGTGCTGCTCAAGTCCTCAACAGTCCAGACCAGGTTTGCTAGCAATGTAATTATAAAGATATTTCTCAAATCAGCTGTCTCTACCACATCAGTTAAATATATATAAATATATAGGGCCATAAAGGTGCAAAAAGAAAATACTCTAAGGTACGAGCATCAGTGCTATAATAAAATGCTTAAAGGGACACTAACTACACTTTTTGCCCCTCCGTCTGATTATGGGTACTGTCATTATTATAAAACCTAGGTTACACTGTAGAGTTACTGCACATGTGCAAACAGGTCAGCACTGGAATATAGTGAAAGATAGATTTCAACATGGCGTCTTCCATGAATAGAGGGAGGCGGGGCAATAATCTTAATACCATGCTTATAAAATATATTTAGTGTTTAATTTCTTTTTTAACTACGTTTTTTTAAACCCCAAATGCTAGCTGAATATAGCTAATGAACCTATGAGAAGAGGCATATGTGTGTAGGCACAAATCACTGGGGCAGCTCCTGAGCCTAACTAGGTATGCTTTTCAACAAAGGATGCCAAAGTAGTAAATTTGATAATAGATGTTAATTTAAAAGTATATTTAAAGGGACATTTAAACCTCTAAATTTCTACCTGTTTCTAAGCCACTACAGACTGCCTCTTATCACATGCTTTTTTATTAGCTTTTCAGAACATGATACTGCTAGTTCATGTGAGCCATATAGATAACCTTGTGCTCATGCCCCGTGGAGTTGTGGCTGACACTGGACTAATTGGCTAAAATGCAAATCAATAGATAATACATACATAAATAAATAGCCATGTGATCAGGGGGCTGTCAAAAAAGGCTTAGATACAAGGTAATCACAGAGGTAAAAAGTATATTAACCCCTTAAGGACACAGCCATTTCTCCAACATAGGTGTGTCCGGTCCACGGCGTCATCCTTACTTGTGGGATATTCTCTTCCCCAACAGGAAATGGCAAAGAGCCCAGCAAAGCTGGTCACATGATCCCTCCTAGGCTCCGCCTACCCCAGTCATTCTCTTTGCCGTTGTACAGGCAACATCTCCACGGAGATGGCTTAGAGTTTTTTAGTGTTTAACTGTAGTTTTTATTATTCAATCAAGAGTTTGTTATTTTAAAATAGTGCTGGTATGTACTATTTACTCTGAAACAGAAAAGAGATGAAGATTTCTGTTTGTATGAGGAAAATGATTTTAGCAACCGTTACTAAAATCCATGGCTGTTCCACACAGGACTGTTGAGAGGAATTAACTTCAGTTGGGGGAACAGTGAGCAGTCTTTTGCTGCTTGAGGTATGACACATTCTAACAAGACGATGTAATGCTGGAAGCTGTCATTTTCCCTATGGGATCCGGTAAGCCATTTTTATTCAGACAGTAAATAAGGGCTTCACAAGGGCTTATTAAGACTGTAGACATTTTCTGGGCTAAATCGATCATATTTACACATATTTAGCCTTGAGGAATCATTTAATCTGGGTATTTTTTGTAAAATAATATCGGCAGGCACTGTTTTAGACACCTTATTCTATAGGGGCTTTCCCTAATCATAGTCAGAGCCTCATTTTCGCGCCGGTATGGCGCACTTGTTTTTGAGAACAGCATGACATGCAGCTGCATGTGTGTGGAGCTCTGATACATAGAAAAGTCTTTCTGAAGGCATCATTTGGTATCGTATTCCCCTTTGGGCTTGGTTGGGTCTCAGCAAAGCAGATTCCAGGGACTGTAAAGGGGTTAAATATAAAAACGGCTCCGGTTCCGTTATTTTAAGGGTTAAAGCTTCCAAATTTGGTGTGCAATACTTTTAAGGCTTTAAGACACTGTGGTGAAATTTTGGTGAATTTTGAACAATTCCTTCATACTTTTTCGCAATTGCAGTAATAAAGTGTGTTCAGTTTAAAATTTAAAGTGACAGTAACGGTTTTATTTTAAAACGTTTTTTGTGCTTTGTTATCAAGTTTATGCCTGTTTAACATGTCTGAACTACCAGATAGATTGTGTTCTGACTGTGGGGAAGCCAAGGTTCCTTCTCATTTAAATAGATGTGATTTATGTCATAAAAAATTTAGTAAAAATGATGCCCAAGATGATTCCTCAAGTGAGGGGAGTAAGCATGGTACTGCATCATCCCCTCCTTCGTCTACACCAGTCTTGCCCATACAGGAGGCCCCTAGTACATCTAGCGCGCCAATACTCCTTACTATGCAACAATTAACGGCTGTAATGGATAATTCTATCAAAAACATTTTAGCCAATATGCCCACTTATCAGCGAAAGCGCGACTGCTCTGTTTTAGAAAATACTGAAGAGCATGAGGACGCTGATGATATTGTTTCTGGAGGGCCCCTACACCAGTCTGAGGGGGCCAGGGAGGTTTTGTCTGAGGGAGAAATTTCAGATTCAGGAAAAATTTCTCAACAAGCTGAACCTGATGTGATTACTTTTAAATTTAAGTTGGAACATCTCCGCGCTCTGCTTAAGGAGGTGTTATCCAATTTGGATGATTGTGATTATCTGGTCATTCCAGAAACACTATGTAAAATGGACAAGGTCCTAGAGGCCCCGGGGCCCCCCGAAGCTTTTCCTATACTCAAGCGGGTGGCGTACATTGTTAATAAAGAATGGGACAGGCCCGGTATACCTTTCGTACCTCCCCCCATATTTAAAAAATTGTTTCCTATAGTCGACCCCAGAAAGGACTTATGGCAGACAGTCCCCAAGGTCGAGGGGGCGGTTTCTACTCTAAACAAGCGCACCACTATACCCATAGAAGATAGTTGTGTTTTCCAAGATCCTATGGATAAAAAATTAGAAGGTTTGCTAAAAAAGATGTTGGTTCAGCAAGGTTACCTTCTGCAACCAATTGCATGCATTGTCCCTGTCACTACAGCCGCGTGTTTCTGGTTCGATGAGCTAGAAAAGGCGATTATTAGTAATTCTTCTTCTTATGAGGAGATTATGGACAGAATTCGTGCTCTTAAATTGGCTAATTCTTTCACCCTAGACGCCACCTTGCAATTGGCTAGGTTAGCGGCGAAAAATTCTGGGTTTGCTATTGTGGCGCGCAGAGTGCTTTGGTTAAAATCTTGGTCAGCGGATGCGTCTTCCAAGAACAAATTGTTTGACATTCCTTTCAAGGGGAAAACACTGTTTGGCCCTGACTTGAAAGAGATTATCTCTGATATCACTGGGGGCAAGGGCCACGCCCTTCCTCAGAATAGGTCTTTCAAGGCCAAAAATAAACCTAATTTTCGTCCCTTTCGCAGAAACGGACCAGCCCCAAGTGCTACGTCCTCTAAGCAGGAGGGTAATACTTCTCAAGCCAATCCAGCCTGGAGACCAATGCAAGGCTGGAACAAAGGAAAGCAGGCCAAGAAACCTGCCACTGCTCCCAAGACAGCATGAGATGCGGGCCCCCGATCCGGGACCGGATTTGGTGGGGGGCAGACTCTCTCTCTTCACTCAGGCTTGGGCAAGAGATGTTCTGGATCCTTGGGCGCTAGAAATAGTCTCCCAAGGTTATCTTCTGGAAGTGATTCATCCTGTTCCATTAAAAGAACGAGGGATGGGGTTCTACTCCAATCTGTTCGTAGTTCCCAAAAAAGAGGGAACGTTCAGACCAATCTTAGATCTCAAGATCCTAAACAAGTTTCTCGAGGTTCCATCGTCCAAAATGGAAACCATTCGAACAATCCTTCCATCCAGGAAGGTCAATTCTTGACCACGGTGGATTTAAAGGATGCGTATCTACATATTCCTGTCCACAAGGAACATCATCGGTTCCTAAGGTTCGCATTCCTGGACAAGCATTACCAGTTCGTGGCGCTTCCTTTCGGATTAGCCACTGCTCCAAGGATTTTCACAAAGGTACTAGGGTCCCTTCTGGCGGTGCTAAGACCAAGGGGCATTGCTGTAGTACCTTACTTGGACGACATTCTGATTCAAGCGTCGTCCCTTCCTCAAGCAAAGGCTCACACGGACATAGTCCTGGCCTTTCTCAGATCTCACGGATGGAAAGTGAACGTGGAAAAGAGTTCTCTATCTCCGTCGACAAGAGTTCCCTTCTTGGGAACAATAATAGACTCCTTAGAAATGAGGATTTTTCTGACAGAGACCAGAAAAACAAAACTTCTAAACTCTTGTCGGATACTTCATTCCGTTCCTCTTCCTTCCATAGCGCAGTGCATGGAAGTGATAGGTTTGATGGTAGCGGCAATGGACATAGTTCCTTTTGCGCGCATTCATCTAAGACCATTACAACTGTGTATGCTCAGTCAGTGGAATGGGGACTATACAGACTTGTCTCCGAAGATACAAGTAAATCAGAGGACCAGAGACTCACTCCGTTGGTGGCTGTCCCTGGACAACCTGTCACAAGGGGTGACCTCCCGCAGACCAGAGTGGGTCATTGTCACGACCGACGCCAGTCTGATGGGCTGGGGCGCGGTCTGGGGATCCCTGAAAGCTCAGGGTCTTTGGTCTCGGGAAGAATCTCTTCTACCGATAAATATTCTGGAACTGAGAGCGATATTCAATGCTCTCAAGGCTTGGCCTCAGCTAGCGAGGGCCAAGTTCATACGGTTTCAATCAGACAACATGACGACTGTTGCGTACATCAACCATCAGGGGGGAACAAGGAGTTCCCTGGCGATGGAAGAAGTGACCAAAATCATTCAATGGGCGGAGACTCGCTCCTGCCACCTGTCTGCAATCCACATCCCAGGAGTGGAAAATTGGGAAGCGGATTTTCTGAGTCGTCAGACATTGCATCCGGGGGAGTGGGAACTCCATCCGGAAATCTTTGCCCAAATCACTCAACTGTGGGGCATTCCAGACATGGATCTGATGGCCTCTCGTCAGAACTTCAAGGTTCCTTGCTACGGGTCCAGATCCAGGGATCCCAAGGCGACTCTAGTAGATGCACTAGTAGCACCTTGGACCTTCAAACTAGCTTATGTATTCCCGCCGTTTCCTCTCATCCCCAGGCTGGTAGCCAGGATCAATCAGGAGAGGGCGTCTGTGATCTTGATAGCTCCTGCGTGGCCACGCAGGACTTGGTATGCAGATCTGGTGAATATGTCATCGGCTCCACCATGGAAGCTACCTTTGAGACGAGACCTTCTTGTTCAAGGTCCGTTCGAACATCCGAATCTGGTCCCACTCCAGCTGACTGCTTGGAGATTGAACGCTTGATCTTATCAAAGCGAGGGTTCTCAGATTCTGTTATTGATACTCTTGTTCAGGCCAGAAAGCCTGTAACTAGAAAAATTTACCACAAAATATGGAAAAAATATATCTGTTGGTGTGAATCTAAAGGATTCCCTTGGGACAAGGTAAAGATT
Organism: Bombina bombina; assembly: GCF_027579735.1. NCBI lineage: Eukaryota > Metazoa > Chordata > Amphibia > Anura > Bombinatoridae > Bombina > Bombina bombina. The sequence continues at coordinate 270,744,040 of NC_069505.1, forward strand.
CCTAGGATTCTATCCTTTCTTCATGAAGGATTGGAGAAAGGATTATCTGCAAGTTCCTTGAAGGGACAGATTTCTGCCTTGTCTGTGTTACTTCACAAAAAGCTGGCAGCTGTGCCAGATGTTCAAGCCTTTGTTCAGGCTCTGGTTAGAATCAAGCCTGTTTACAAACCTTTGACTCCTCCTTGGAGTCTCAACTTAGTTCTTTCAGTTCTTCAGGGGGTTCCGTTTGAACCCTTACATTCCGTTGATATTAAGTTATTATCTTGGAAAGTTTTGTTTTTGGTTGCAATTTCTTCTGCTAGAAGAGTTTCAGAATTATCTGCTCTGCAGTGTTCTCCTCCTTATCTGGTGTTCCATGCAGATAAGGTGGTTTTACGTGCTAAACCTGGTTTTCTTCCAAAGGTTGTTTCTAACAAAAACATTAACCAGGAGATAGTCGTGCCTTCTTTGTGTCCGAAACCAGTTTCGAAGAAGGAACGTTTGTTGCACAATTTGGATGTTGTTCGCGCTCTAAAATTCTATTTAGATGCTACAAAGGATTTTAGACAAACATCTTCCTTGTTTGTTGTTTATTCTGGTAAAAGGAGAGGTCAAAAAGCAACTTCTACCTCTCTCTCTTTTTGGATTAAAAGCATCGTCAGATTGGCTTACGAGACTGCCGGACGGCAGCCTCCTGAAAGAATCACAGCTCATTCCACTAGGGCTGTGGCTTCCACATGGGCCTTCAAGAACGAGGCTTCTGTTGATCAGATATGTAGGGCAGCGACTTGGTCTTCACTGCACACTTTTACCAAATTTTACAAGTTTGATACTTTTGCTTCTTCTGAGGCTATTTTTTGGGAGAAAGGTTTTGCAAGCCGTGGTGCCTTCCATTTAGGTGACCTGATTTGCTCCCTCCCTTCATCCGTGTCCTAAAGCTTTGGTATTGGTTCCCACAAGTAAGGATGACGCCGTGGACCGGACACACCTATGTTGGAGAAAACAGAATTTATGTTTACCTGATAAATTACTTTCTCCAACGGTGTGTCCGGTCCACGGCCCGCCCTGGTTTTTTAATCAGGTCTGATAATTTATTTTCTTTAACTACAGTCACCACGGTATCATATGGTTTCTCCTATGCAAATATTCCTCCTTAACGTCGGTCGAATGACTGGGGTAGGCGGAGCCTAGGAGGGATCATGTGACCAGCTTTGCTGGGCTCTTTGCCATTTCCTGTTGGGGAAGAGAATATCCCACAAGTAAGGATGACGCCGTGGACCGGACACACCGTTGGAGAAAGTAATTTATCAGGTAAACATAAATTCTGTTTTTTCAATTTCTTTCCCTTAAGGACCAGGGCTATTTTTACATTTCTGCGGTGTTTGTGTTTAGCTGTAATTTTCCTCTTACTCATTTACTGTACCCACACATATTATATACCGTTTTTCTCGCCATTAAATGGACTTTCTAAAGATACCATTATTTTCATCATATCTTATAATTTACTATAAAAAAAATTATAAAATATGAGGAAAAAATGGAAAAAAACACACTTTTTCTAACTTTGACCCCCAAAATCTGTTACACATCTACAACCACCAAAAAACACCCATGCTAAATAGTTTCTAAATTTTGTCCTGAGTTTAGAAATACCCAATATTTACATGTTCTTCGCGTTTTTCGCAAGTTATAGGGCAATAAGTACAAGTAGCACTTTGCTATTTCCAAACCACTTTTTTTCAAAATTAGCGCTAGTTACATTGGGACACTGATATTTTTCAGGAATCCCTGAATATCCCTTGACATGTATATATATTTTTTTAGAAGACATCCCAAAGTAATGATCTAGGCCCATTTTGGTATATTTCATGCCACCATTTCACCGCCAAATGAGATCAAATAAAGAAAAAATTCACTTTTTCATAATTTTTTTCACAAACTTTAGGTTTCTCACTGAAATTATTTGCAAACAACTCGTGCAATTATGGCATAAATGGTTGTAAACGCTTCTCTGGGATCCCCTTTGTTCATAAATAGCAGACATATATGGCTTTGGCATTGCTTTTTGGTAATTAGAAGGCCGCTAAATGCCACTGCGCACCACACATGTATTATGCCCAGCAGTGAAGGGGTTAATTAGGGAGCATGTAGGGAGCTTCTAGGGTTAATTTTAGCTTTAGTGTAGTGTAGTAGACAACCCCAAGTATTGATCTAGGCCCATCTTGGTATATTTCATGCCACCATGTCACCGCCAAATGCGATCAAATAAAAAAATTATTTACAAACAACTTGTGCAATTATGGCATAAATGGTTGTAAATGCTTCTCTGGGATCCCCTTTGTTCAGAAATAGCAGATATGTATGGCTTTTATGTTGCTTTTTGGTTATTAGAAGGCTGTTAAATGCTGCTGCGCATCACACGTGTATTATGCCCAGCAGTGCAGGGGTTAATTAGATAGCTTGTAGGGAGCTTGCAGGGTTAATTTTAGCTTTAGTGTAGAGATCAGCCTCCCACCTGAGAGATCCCACCCCCTGATCCCTCCCAAACATCTCTCTTCCCTCCCCCACCCCACAATTGTCCCCGCCATCTTAAGTACTGGCAGAAACTCTGCCAGTACTAAAATAAAAGGCTTTTTTTTTTTTTTATGATTTTTTTTTTTTAAAAAATATCTGTTTAGCTGTGATGGACCCCCCCCTTAGCCCCTAACCTCTCTGATCCCCCCCAAACAGCTCTATAACACTTGCCCACATCCTATTTGCTGCCATCTTGGGTACTGGCAGCTGTCTGCCAGTACCCAATTTGCCTCAAAAAAATGTTTTTTTTATTTTTTTGCATGTAATTAAAAGTTTTCTGTAGTGTAGCTGCCCCCCCTAATACCCTCCTCCCTCTCCCCCTCCCAGATCCTTTTGAAAATTATTTCCCCTCTCCCTCTCTCCCCCCCTCCCTCTCCCTCACTCCCATTCATAAATTCATTGGTGGCACGCTCCCGGCACCCGGCGTGCACATTGCACATTCAGGAACCGGATGCGGGGTAGCGATGGGCCGCCCACCCGCCTCCCTGCAGCTGCTCCCACCCACCAACGATCTGGCCCATCGCTACCGGTGCAGAGAGGGCCACAGAGTGGCTCTCTCTGCATCGGTTTTGGAAAAAAGGTATTGCAGTGATGCCTCAATGTCGAGGCATCACAGCAATACCTTGAAAGCGTCTGGAAGCGATCAGGATCGCTTCCAGCCGCTTTAAACCCTGATGTCGTACAGGGTACGTCGCTGGTCGTTAAGGGGTTAATATAACTGTGTTGGTTATGCAAAACTGGGGAATGGGTAATAAAGGGATTATCTATCTTTTTAAACACTAACAATTTTGGAGTTGACTGTCCCTTTAAATTGCATGCTCTATGGCAGTGTTTTTCAACCAGTGTGCCGTGGCACACTAGTGTGCCGTGAGAGATCCTCGGGTGTGCCGCGGCAGACTGACAACAGTGTGACATATTTTTTAAACTTTGCTTGTTTTTTACTCCCAGTGCAGGGGTAGTTTGTAGGAGGCATGGCATAACAGCACAATAAATACAGTATGTGTGTGTTTGTGTTTGTATGTGTATATATATGCTGTATTAGGCTACAATGTGTGATTTTTTTTACATTTTGGGATGGTGGTGTGCCACAGGATTTTTTAATGTAAAAAAGTGTGCCACGGCAAAAAAAAGGTTAAAAATCACTGCTCTATGGAACCTGTATTAGTTGATTTTTTTACTTTCATGTCCTTTTAACATTTAGTTCTATGTGCTTCTGTGTCTGTAAAAACAATAGTACGTTACTATGTACAATCCACTTGAAAGCCGGCACTATGTTCCTTACAAAAGTGTAAGGGTCTTGCACAACTGCGGTATTGGAAAATATTAGCGTGCTACAGATAGTATGTTTTTAAAATCAAACAATCTTATGTAACAGCATTTTTTCATTCCATTTAATGCATACTTTGTAACGTTATCAGTCATTAGCCTTGGGTAGAAAGATGTTATCTTCTTTCTTTTGCTGAAACAAGATGATGTGACCTTTAAATGGAAGTCGGGTGCGAGAAAAAGAAACTGCTTCCTATACGACATTCTTTCATGGATAATAAATAACGTCAGTCTTATGTTTTATTGCAGATTTATAAAGAATATATAGTCACGCATTGCCAATAATAAATATATGTTGGATCTCTGCTGTGTGTATTTTATTTCTAGTAAAGTTAATTATTGTTAAAGAGACTGAAACTTATTATTTCCCCATATTTTGTTTTCCAATGGCAAAATGTAAAAAAAAAAAAAAGTATGAGAAATTGCTTCTTTAGGTTTTTTTTTAATATGAAATAGTTGGTTTTGTTCTTTGAAACCACAACCCATTAAGGGCTAGTTCATTAGTTAACTTCGCTAGTCAGAAGCTTTTTGCATGTGTAGGGTCGCGCTCGTATTCTAGGTTGAAAGTAATAATTTAGCATGTAAGTGAAAACCTGAAGCGCACAAAAATGTATACTTCTCTCCCATCGACTTCAATTGAGTGTACAAACTGCGACAAAAAAAAAAAACTAACACCCATACTCGCGCACTACCCCGAAAGGAGTCATTAATAATTCACATTCCAATGTTCTTCACATAAAGAACAATGCACTTTTTATTGTAAATATATATATCCCTATAGATTTATAAGTATAGATATGTATTTTACATGAACATTATCATATATATATATATATATATATATATATATATATATATATTTAAAAAAAAATTCAATGTGAAGAACATAGGAATGTAAAATATGCATTTAGGACTGACAAGGTCGAGTTAGTGCACATGAAGAATTGCTAATTTCAATGTGCGTTCTTGAAATATAACATAAAATATTAACTTATTATACATACCGTAAATATTTTACAGTATGTATAATAATTTGTAATATGTTTTAATATTTTATATGTAATATTTCAAAAATGTGCATGTTGCAATAAAATTATTATTTATTATTATTATTATCGGTTATTTGTAGAGCGCCAACAGATTCCGCAGCGCTAAAATAAGCCCTATAAAGAACGTGTAGCCCTTCTTGGAAGTCATGGGGTTAACGAGAGAAAAAAATAAGAAGATAATGCTGTATTTAAAATATAAATGTGAAGGTTTATGTTATTGTTGTGCAGTCAGGCTAGCTGTCACTGACAGTTCAATACTGACTAATCATCCAGGAGCTGCAATGAATTATGTATTAGTGACTGACCTATTTTCAGGGAAATCTGTCCCAAGCCAGAGTCAGGTCAGACAGAAGCTTAGAGGCAGCCAGTGGTGACATGTTTGTTAATTGCTAGGTTCACTGCATGTCATTGTACCGATCCCATATAGCTTGTCTTACAGCACAGCCTAAGTAGGTGACCCCTCTTATTTATATAAGGATTGTATATATTAGCTCAGTAAAAATGTAACTGCAAACTCTAAGAAAAGGATACTGTACCAATAAAAATAATATAATTTATAGCTGCTAATATAATTATTTGTATAAAAAAACAGTGCTACAAATATGTATCCAATAATATATTTATGTTTTAAAAGATAAAATTACTTTTGTCTATATGCTAGAAAATCTTCAAAGCAAAAACTTATATATACAAAGCAAAATCAAAATGAATTTCCCAGCACAAACTAAAAGCAAACATACTTGACTAGTCTAAAGACAAAGGGGCCGATTTTTCATCGGTCTGTCTGACATGATACGCTCATTGCACACTGTGAACTGCTTGTGCAATACCGCCCCCTGCAGATTTGCGGGCAATTGGCCGCTAGCAGGGGGTGTCAATCAGCCCGATCGTATGAGATTGGGCGGATTGATGTCTGCAGCCTCACAGCAGGCGGACCAGTTAAGGAGCAGTGGTCTTAAGGCTTGCACGGAAACAGGGCATCAGGGGCCATTTGGCCCTTGATAAATCGCCCCCTTAGAATCTCTCCAAACACCTGTTTAGTGTCTGCTTAGAATAAACTGGAACACAACGCATTTCAAGGACACACCTTTTCAGTGGTCAAGCATGTAATTTTTGTACTGCTATACCACCCCACCCCCCACCCCCCCTGGGATTCTACCTTGATCTGTCCCCTTCCGCATCCTTCCTTTTGCTATCATTCTATGTGTAGTACCTTTCAAAATTTCTGATTTGGGGAGTCAAGATAGAAATTCAATAGCAAGGATTGCTGCACAGCTCTGTAGCCAGACAAACTAAGACCTTTTGAGAGCAAGATTCACTAAAGGCCAAGTCAGTTAAGCTGATCAAGGTGTGATATGCTTTTTATCCCAGTGAAGAAGCTTTCCCCTTGTGCTGATGTAATTATGGGTTGTAAGAGGATATGACATGACTGGGGCATGCCTTAAAATATACAACCCTTGGGAATCACTAACAAATATAAATATATAAATCCTGTGCTCATTTAGTAAAAATAAAGTAAACTTAAGAAACATATTGTATTAAAAAAGCTGCAACTTTTCTTGCTAAATCAGCACGTAGAACTTCACAGTGTAGCCACACCTGCAGCTAGATAATGGCTACCATTATATAACTTATGTTCTGCTTTCACATGATTTTTGCAGCAAACGTCTTCTACTAAGCATGGGGAATAAACCGACTGCAGCTTTTTATAGGTGTCTCCTAGCAACATTTCAAAGTGAAATCTACTCCTCTGCTTTCCTGTGGAGACCACAGTCCTTTTGTGGGGTTGTGACAAGAATTAATTAACCTCTATCTATCTATCTATCTTTTCTTTCTTTCTTCGTCTGTAAAGCTAAAATCCTTTGCAAAATGTTTTATTCATGATTTAAAATTATTTATATTAAGTATGAACCACTGCTTAGTGTTTTTTTTTTATTGTTATTATTATTCCAACAATAATTTTTATCCCTTAAGAGACCTTTTTTTAGACTGAACTGAAATATATCTGAAGCTTTAATATAGCAGCCAGTTTGCTGTTACTATATAGACACTGGTTTGCAGTATGACCACCTAGTACAGCAGAATGCAGTTGAATTTCTAGGGATTATGGTCCCTCCCACCTCTGCGCAGGTCGTCAGTTGATTGGTATAAATGCCCTTCTGTATAAACTGAGCCATGCAACTAATACTCACAGACAGTATCCCATTATAGAATTATCTAAGGCACTTGCTGCACAATTCCAATCTTTATTGACATATTGTCATTTAACAGTTTACATATATTTACATTTTAATAGATTTATCCTGTTTTTTTTTTTTTAAGGCACACAAACGAAAGATTAACCCACTAAGATCTGGATTTGCACAGATCTTACATATTGCACTTTCACAAGAATAAATTCAGCTCCGAAAAAAGCCAAATGACATGCGCGGCTGCCTTTTTCCCGCATTTGGATCCTAAAGAAGGATTCGAATGCACGTGTATATTTGTTTTTTTTTTATGGTAAACTGTATGTTCCTAAACTAAGGAAGAAAAAGCTTTTGTTTTTTTATTGATGCTTGTAAGGTATTTTACTGTTCAACAAGAAAGTCCTTAAAGGGTCATTATAGTGAAAATATAGCATGATCTCATTTGTTAGAGCATGTAATGTTATTTTTATTGACCCTACACATCTATGTATTTAACCCCCCAGAAAGGGGTTAAACACATAGGTAAACTACCGCTCAAGCAGTAACTGCCGCTGACACAATCAGCAATGATAGTCACACAACCCAGCTGTGCAGCTGATTGGCTCAGCGTCCATTTCCGCTCAGGACCAGCAGTTCTCTGCTGCTCCCAACAGTACTTTCACTCATTTGTGGGTGTTAAACACATAGATTTGCAAGGATGATAGTAATAATATTACATGTTCTAATGAATGAGTTTTTTTCAAATAGCTTTTTAAATTTGTAAAATCACACATAAAACAAAACAAACTTCTTTGGGAAATTCTTTTTTTTTTTTTTAATAATATTTTTAAATATATTTTAATACAGATAAATACATAAAATATTACAGCTAAACAAATAGTCATGGCCAACAATTTGTATGGCTTTTGTTATTTACACGCCTTTGCAAATCAGAATAATTTATAAAAAAAAATCACTATTACACTGTCTTTTTTTTTTTAATTCTACTAATTAACGGAAACATTTCTTTTTCTTTACAATAAAAGAATTGATTCTCTTGGAAATGCAGTCACGGTAAGAGCGGAAGGATAATTGATTAGCGTTTGAGAATAACTTGATAAAGTCTCAAGATAGAAAGTATTAACACCTAGGGCAGGATTTTATAATGAGCCCAGCTGGGTAAAGCTCACCCGTTGACGTTTCCTCAATCATCCTCCAGCAACACAAAAATGCAAAAGCAGTTGTGGACTCATTTTGTCCGAGCTGCAGAAGAATATAAACTACAGGTGGCCCTCGTTTTACAACGGTTCATTTTACACCGTTTCAGAATAACAACCTTTTTTTCCAGTCATGTGACTGCTATTGAAAAGAATTGAGAAGCAGTGCATTTATTAAAATAGCCAGTAGGTGGAGCTATCCGCTTGTGTTTCAGAAAAGCCAAGCAAGCTGAAATTAATCAGTTTAACCAGACCTGAGCTATTAAGCAGATTTCAAAGGAACAAGATCTTCCTGTCTATAAATCAGTCCAGATTGGAATGCATAGAAAGAACTGTTTGCAGAAAAATGCAAGTGAAGTCTGTGTTGTGTGATTATTTTATTAGGTTTATAATGCTGTTTAGCAAATGTTTTTGTTCATTTAACTTAGTTTAATTATATATTCTGTGTTGTGTGATTATTTTATTAGGTTTATAATGCTGTTTAGCATTTAAAGTCTTCAATTCATTTCAAAGCTTTAAAAATAATGTATTAGGTGTTACTTATGACAATTTTGAGAGGGGCCTGGATCCTATCTCCCTCACTTCCCATTGACTTACATTATAAACTGGGTTTCAATTTACAACGGTTTCGATTTACAACCATTCCTTCTGGAACCTAACCCCGGCATAAACTGAGGGCTACCTGTATATATTAGCAAGAATACTTTCCACTTTATTTTCTGTAAAAGGACACTTAACCCATTTTTTTCTTTCATGATTCAGATAGAGCATGCAGTTTTAAGCAACTTTCTAATTTACTCAAATGATCAATTTTTCTTCGTTCTCTTGCTATCTTTGTTTAAAAAAGCAGGAATCTAAGCTAAGGAGCCAGCACATTTTTGATTCAGCACCCTGGATAGCGTTTGCAGATTGATGGCTACATTTAGGCACTAATCAGCAAGCGCAACCCAGGTGCCGAACCAAAAATGAGCCGGCTTCTAAGCTTACATTCTTGCTTTTCAAATAAAGAAATTTTCTCCTGTTAAGTGTAGTCAGTCCACGGGTCATCCATTACTTATGGGATTATAACTCCTCCCTAACAGGAAGTGCAAGAGGATCACCCAAGCAGAGCTGCTATATAGCTCCTCCCCTCTACGTCATATCCAGTCATTCTCTTGCACCTAACTAATAGATAGGATGTGTGAGAGGAGTGTGGTTATTAAATTTAGTTTTTATTTCTTCAATCAAAAGTTTGTTGTTTTAAACGGCACCGGAGTGTGTTGTTTTTTCTCAGGCAGTTTTAGAAGAAGAATCTACCTGAGTTTGTATATGATCTTAGCGGACGTAACTAAGATCCATTTGCTGTTCTCGGCCATTCTGGGGATTGAGGTAACTTCAGAACAGGGAACAGCGGGCAGGGTTCACCTGCAAAGAGGTATGTTGCAGTATATTATTTTCTAAGGAATGGAATTGACTGAGAAAATACTGCTAATACCGATATAATGTAAGTACAGCCTTAAATGCAGTAGTAGCAACTGGTATCAGGCTGTTATGTATGTATGTTGGCACTGAGGTATTTCTGGGGAATGGCACTTCACTAAGAAAATACTGTATACATATAACTTATAGCCTTTCTGCAGTGAGAGCGACTAGCAACAGGCTTTTAATATCATTTCTTATATTCATATTAAAACGTTTACTGGCAGGTTAATCGTTTTTTTCTCTGAGGTACTTGGTGAAAAATTTTATGGGCATTATTTTCCACTTGGCTTTCGTTTATTTTGAATAAAATCAGTTTACTAAGCTTCCCCACTGTTGTATTATGAGTGGGAGGGGCCTATTTTGGCGCTTTTACTACGCATCAAAAATTCAGTCACAGCCTTCCTTATTCTCTCTGCATGATCCAGGACGTCTCTAACAGAGCTCAGGGGTCTCCAAAGCTAGTTTGAGGGAGGTAATCACTCATAGCAGACCTGTGAGATTGTGCTTTTACTGTGATAAAAAACTTTATATATTTTATTATCCGTTTTTTTGGTATTAAGGGGTTAATAATCCATTTGCTAATGGGTGCAATCCTTGGCTAACCTAATGCATTTACTGTGAAAATTTGGTTTCTATAACTAATCCGGTTCATTGTTATTTCAACTGTGACAGTTTTTTGTGTGCTTCTTAAAGGCACAGTAACGTTTTTTATATTGCTTGTAAATTTATTTGAAAAGTATTTTCCAAGCTTGCTAGGCTAATTGCTAGTTTGTTAAACATGTCTGACAATGAGGAATCTCTTTGTGCAATATGTTCAAAGGCCAATGTGGAGCCCAATAGAAATTTATGTACTAATTGCATTGATGCTACTTTAAATAAAAGTCAATCTGTACATGTTAATAAAAATTCACCAGACAGCGAGGGGGAAGTTATGCCGACTAACTTACCTCACGTGTCAGTACCTGCATCTCCCGCTCAGGAGGTGCGTGATATTGTAACGCCAAGTACATCAGGGCGGCCATTACAAATCACTTTGCAAGACATGGCTAATGTTATGACTGAGGTTTTATCTAAATTGCCAGAACTCAGGGGTAAACGGGACCACTCTGGGGTGAGAACAGAGTGCGCTGATAATACTAGGGCCATGTCAGATACTGCGTCACAATTTGCAGAACATGAAGACGGAGAGCTTCATTCTGTGGGTGACGGATCTGATCCAAATAAACTGGATTCAGACATTTCAAATTTCAAATTTAAACTTGAGAACCTCCGTGTGTTACTAGGGGAGGTGTTAGCGGCTCTGAATGATTGTAACACGGTTGCAATCCCAGAGAAAATATGTAGGTTGGATAAATATTTTGCGGTACCAACGTGTACTGACGTTTTTCCTATACCTAAAAGACTTACTGAAATTGTTAACAAGGAGTGGGATAGACCCGGTGTGCCTTTCTCACCCCCTCCTATATTCAGAAAAATGTTTCCAATAGACGCCACTACACGGGACTTATGGCAGACGGTCCCTAAGGTGGAGGGAGCAGTTTCTACTTTAGCTAAGCGTACCACTATCCCGGTGGAGGATAGCTGTGCTTTTTCAGATCCAATGGATAAAAAGTTAGAGGGTTCCCTTAAGAAAATGTTTGTTCAACAAGGTTTTATATTGCAACCCCTTGCATGCATTGCGCCGGTCACGGCGGCGGCGGCGGCATTCTGGTTTGAGTCTCTGGAAGAGACCCTTGAATCAGCTCCATTGGATGAGATTACAAACAAGCTTAAAACCCTTAAGCTAGCTAATTCTTTTATCTCTGATGCCGTAGTACATCTAACTAAACTTACGGCCAAAAATTCCGGATTCGCCATTCAGGCGCGCAGAGCGCTGTGGCTAAAATCCTGGTCAGCCGATGTGACTTCTAAATCTAAATTGCTTAACATACCTTTCAAAGGGCAGACATTATTTGGGCCTGGTTTGAAAGAAATTATCGCTGACATTACTGGAGGTAAGGGCCATGCCCTGCCTCAAGACAGAGCCAAACCAAGGGCTAGACAGTCTAATTTTCGTGCCTTTCGTAACTTCAAGGCAGGAGCAGCATCAACTTCCTCCGCTCCAAAACAGGAAGGAACTGTTGCTCGTTACAGACAGGGCTGGAAACCTAACCAGACCTGGAACAAGGGCAAGCAGGCCAGAAAACCTGCTGCTGCCCCTAAGACAGCATGAAGTGAGGGCCCCCAATCCGGAAACGGATCTAGTAGGGGGCAGACTTTCTCTCTTCGCCCAGGCTTGGGCAAGAGATGTCCAGGATCCCTGGGCGTTAGAGATCATATCTCAGGGATATCTTCTGGACTTCAAAGCTTCTCCTCCAAAAGGGAGATTTCATCTTTCAAGGTTGTCAACAAACCAGATAAAGAAAGAGGCGTTTCTACGCTGTGTACAAGATCTGTTACTAATGGGAGTGATCCACCCGGTTCCGCGGTCGGAACACGGACAGGGGTTTTACTCAAATCTGTTTGTGGTTCCCAAGAAAGAAGGAACCTTCAGACCAATCTTGGACTTAAAGATCCTAAACAAATTCCTAAGTGTTCCATCGTTCAAAATGGAAACTATTCGGACAATCTTACCCATGATCCAAAAGGGTCAATACATGACCACAGTGGATTTAAAGGATGCCTACCTTCACATACCGATTCACAAAGATCATTACCGGTACCTAAGGTTTGCCTTTCTAGACAGGCACTACCAGTTTGTAGCTCTGCCCTTCGGGTTAGCTACTGCTCCAAGAATCTTCACAAAGGTTCTGGGGTCTCTTCTGGCGGTGCTAAGACCGCGAGGAATATCGGTAGCTCCGTACCTAGACGACATACTGATACAAGTGTCAAGTTTCCAAACTGCCAAGTCTCATACAGAGTTAGTACTGGCATTTCTAAGGTCACATGGGTGGAAAGTGAACTAGGAAAAGAGTTCTCTTTTGCCACTCACAAGAGTTCCCTTCTTAGGGACTCTTATAGATTCTGTAGAAATGAAGATTTATCTGACAGAGGTCAGGTTAACAAGACTTCTAAATGCTTGCCGGGTCCTTCATTCCATTCCACGCCCGTCAGTGGCTCAATGCATGGAGGTAATCGGCTTAATGGTAGCGGCAATGGACATAGTTCCCTTTACACGCCTGCATCTCAGACCACTGCAATTGTGCATGCTAAGTCAGTGGAATGGGGACTACTCAGATTTGTCCCCTATGCTGAATCTGGATCAAGAGACCAGAAATTCTCTTCTATGGTGGCTCTCTCGGCCACATCTTTCCAAGGGGATGCCTTTCAGCAGGCCAGATTGGACAATTGTAACAACAGACGCCAGCCTGATAGGTTGGGGCGCTGTCTGGAATTCCCTGAAGACTCAGGGATCTTGGACTCAGGAGGAGAGTCTCCTTCCCATAAATATTCTGGAATTAAGAGCAGTTTTCAATGCTCTTCTGGCTTGGCCTCAGTTAGCAACTCTGAGGTTCATCAGGTTTCAGTCGGACAACATCACGACTGTGGCTTACATCAACCATCAGGGAGGGACAAGGAGCTCCCTAGCAATGATGGAGGTATCAAAGATAATGCAATGGGCAGAGTCTCACTCTTGCCACTTATCAGCGATCCACATCCCAGGAGTGGAGAACTGGGAAGCGGATTATCTAAGTCGCCAGACTTTTCATCCGGGGGAGTGGAAACTTCATCCGGAGGTCTTTGCCCAACTTCTTCGACGTTGGGGCAGGCCAGATCTCGATCTCATGGCGTCTCGTCAGAACGCCAAACGTCCTTATTACGGATCCAGGTCCAGAGACCCGGGAGCGATTCTGATAGATGCTCTGACAGCACCTTGGGCCTTCAACATGGCTTATGTGTTTCCACCCTTCCCGATGCTTCCTCGACTAATTGCCAGGATCAGACAGGAGAGAGCATCTGTGATTCTAATAGCGCCTGCGTGGCCACGCAGGATCTGGTATGCAGACCTAGTGGACATGTCGTCCTGTCCACCATGGTCTCTACCTCTGAGACAGGACCTTCTGGTGCAGGGTCCCTTCAAGCATCCAAATCTAATTTCTCTGAGGCTGACTGCATGGAGATTGAACGCTTGATTCTATCAAAGCGTGGATTTTCGGAGTCAGTGATTGATACCTTGATACAGGCTAGGAAGCCTGTTACCAGGAAAATTTACCATAAAATATGGCGCAAATACTTGCATTGGTGCGAATCCAAGAGTTACTCATGGAGTAAGGTTAGGATTCCTAGGATATTATCCTTTCTACAAGAAGGTTTAGAAAAGGGTTTATCCGCTAGTTCGTTAAAGGGACAAATCTCAGCTTTGTCCATCCTTCTACACAAACGTCTGTCAGAAGTTCCAGACATTCAGGCTTTTTGTCAGGCTTTGGCCAGGATTAAGCCTGTGTTTAAAACGGTTGCTCCACCATGGAGTTTAAACTTAGTTCTTAACGTTTTACAGGGTGTTCCGTTTTGAACCCCTTCATTCCATTGATATCAAGCTGTTATCTTGGAAAGTTCTGTTTCTAATGGCTATTTCCTCGGCTCGAAGAGTCTCTGAGTTATCTGCCTTACATTGTGATTCTCCTTATCTGATTTTCCATTCAGACAAGGTAGTCCTGCGTACTAAACCTGGGTTTTTACCTAAGGTAGTTACCAACAGGAATATCAATCAAGAGATTGTTGTTCCATCATTGTGCCCCAACCCTTCTTCAAAGAAGGAACGTCTTCTGCACAATCTGGACGTTGTCCGTGCCCTGAAATTTTATTTACAGGCAACTAAAGATTTTCGACAAACTTCTTCCCTGTTTGTCGTGTATTCTGGACAGAGGAGAGGTCAAAAGGCTTCGGCCACCTCTCTCTCCTTTTGGCTTCGTAGCATAATACGTTTAGCCTATGAGACTGCTGGACAGCAGCCTCCTGAAAGAATTACAGCTCATTCTACCAGAGCTGTGGCTTCCACTTGGGCCTTTAAGAATGAGGCCTCTGTTGAACAGATTTGCAAGGCTGCGACTTGGTCTTCACTTCACACTTTTTCTAAATTTTACAAATTTGACACTTTTGCTTCTTCGGAGGCTATTTTTGGGAGAAAGGTTCTTCAGGCAGTGGTTCCTTCCGTGTAAAGAGCCTGCCTGTCCCTCCCGTCATCCGTGTACTTTTAGCTTTGGTATTGGTATCCCATAAGTAATGGATGACCCGTGGACTGACTACACTTAACAGGAGAAAACATAATTTATGCTTACCTGATAAATTCCTTTCTCCTGTAGTGTAGTCAGTCCATGGCCCGCCCTGTTTTTTATGGCAGGCCTAAATTTTAAATTATTCTCCAGTCACCACTGCACCCTATAGTTTCTCCTTTCTCGTTTGGTTTTCGGTCGAATGACTGGGTATGACGTAGAGGGGAGGAGCTATATAGCAGCTCTGCTTGGGTGATCCTCTTGCACTTCCTGTTAGGGAGGAGTTATAATCCCATAAGTAATGGATGACCCGTGGACTGACTACACTACAGGAGAAAGGAATTTATCAGGTAAGCATAAATTATGTTTTTTTAGCAGTAAATTAGAAAGTTGCTTAAAAGGGCTCTTTCTGAATCATGAAAGAAAAAAATGGGTTTAGTGTCCTTTTTAGTATACAGCTACTTTCTTCTGTTAAGTGTGATCAGTCCACGGGTCATCATTACTTCTGGGATATTACTCCTCCCCAACAGGAAGTGCAAGAGGATTCACCCAGCAGAGCTGCATATAGCTCCTCCCCTCTACGTCACTCCCAGTCATTCTCTTGCACCCAACGACTAGATAGGATGTGTGAGAGGACTATGGTGATTATACTTAGTTTTATATCTTCAATCAAAAGTTTGTTATTTTAAAATAGCACCGGAGTGTGTTATTACCTCTCTGGCAGAGTTTGAAGAAGAATCTACCAGAGTTTTACTATGATTTTAGCCGGAGTAGTTAAGATCATATTGCTGTTTCTCGGCCATCTGAGGAGAGGTAAACTTCAGATCAGGGGACAGCGGGCAGATGAATCTGCATAGAGGTATGTAGCAGCTTTTATTTTCTGACAATGGAAATTGATGAGAAAATCCTGCCATACCGATATAATGTCATGTATGTATACTTTACACTTCAGTATTCTGGGGAATGGTACTTCACTGGAATTACACTGTAAGAAGTACATAAAACTTTTTAAGAAATTATGTTTAACGTTTTTGCTGGAATGTAAAATCGTTTTCATTTGCTGAGGTACTGAGTGAATAAATGTTTGGGCACTATTTTTCCACTTGGCAGTTGCTTGATCTTTTTTCTGACAGTTTCTGTTCTCTCTCACTGCTGTGTGTGAGGGGGAGGGGCCGTTTTTTGGCGCTTTTGCTACGCATCAGAAATTTCAGTCAGCAGCTCATTGTATTTCCTGCATGATCCGGTTCATCTCTACAGAACTCAGGGGTCTTCAAAACTTGTTTTGAGGGAGGTAATTTCTCTCAGCAGAGCTGTGAGATTATAATTGACTGAGATAAAAAACGTTTATTCTGTAATTTTTTTCTGCTTTCAGAATTAGTTGTCTTTTGCTAATGGGATCAAACCTTTGCTATAGTTGTGTTGTTTACAAGGATTGAGGCTATAACTGTTTCAATTTATTAATTTTCAACTGCCATAAATCTTCTGTGCTTCTTAAAGGCACAGTACGTTTTTAATAATATTCTAATAGAATTGTATTCCAAGTTGCAAGTTTATTTGCTAGTGTGTTAAACATGTCTGATTCAGAGGAAGATACCTGTGTCATTTGTTGCAATGCCAAAGTGGAGCCCAATAGAAATTTATGTACTAACTGTATTGATGCTACTTTAAATAAAAGTCAATCTGTACAAATTGAACAAATTTCACCAAACAACGAGGGGAGAGCGACTAACTCGCCTCACGTGTCAGTACCTGCATCTCCCGCTCGGGAGGTGCGCGATATGGTGGCGCCCAGTACAGCTGGGCGGCCATTACAGATAACTTTACAAGATATGGCCACTGTTATGACTGAAGTTTTGGCTAAATTACCAGAACTAAGAGGCAAGCGTGATCACTCTGGGGTGAGAACAGAGTGCGCTGATAATATTAGGGCCATGTCAGACACTGCGTCACAGGTGGCAGAACATGAGGACGGAGAACTTCATTCTGTGGGTGACGGTTCTGATCCAAACAGACTGGATTCAGATATTTCAAATTTTAAATTTAAGCTGGAAAACCTCCGTGTATTACTAGGGGAGGTGTTAGCGGCTCTGAATGATTGTAACACAGTTGCAATACCAGAGAAAATGTGTAGGTTGGATAAATATTTTGCGGTACCGGCGAGTACTGATGTTTTTCCTATACCTAAGAGACTTACTGAAATTGTTACTAAGGAGTGGGATAGACCCGGTGTGCCGTTCTCACCCCCTCCGATATTTAGAAAAATGTTTCCAATAGACGCCACCACACGGGACTTATGGCAAACGGTCCCTAAGGTGGAGGGAGCAGTTTCTACTTTAGCTAAGCGTACCACTATCCCGGTGGAGGATAGCTGTGCTTTTTCAGATCCAATGGATAAAAAATTAGAGGGTTACCTTAAGAAAATGTTTGTTCAACAAGGTTTTATATTGCAACCCCTTGCATGCATTGCGCCGGTCACGGCTGCAGCGGCATTCTGGATTGAGTCTCTGGAAGAGAACATTAGTTCAGCTACTCTGGACGACATTACGGACAGGCTTAGAGTCCTTAAACTAGCTAATTCATTCATTTCGGAGGCCGTAGTACATTTAACTAAACTTACGGCTAAGAATTCAGGATTCGCCATTCAGGCACGCAGGGCGCTGTGGCTAAAATCCTGGTCAGCTGATGTTACTTCTAAGTCTAAATTGCTTAATATAGCTTTTAAAGGGCAGTCCTTATTTGGGCCTGGTTTGAAAGAAATTATCGCTGACATTACAGGAGGTAAAGGCCACGCCCTGCCTCAAGACAGGGCCAAACCTAAGGCCAAACAGTCTAATTTTCGTTCCTTTCGGAATTTCAAAGCAGGAGCAGCATCAACTTCCTCTGCCCCAAAGCAAGAAGGATCTGTTGCTCGCTACAGACAAAACTGGAGACCTAACCAGTCTTGGAACAAGGGCAAACAATATGGCGAATGAGAGGGCGCTAATAAGCTTGGTATACTTAACACACCTAATTAGTTTAGGTCAAAAAAATAAAAAATAAAAAAATAAAAATAAATCATAAGCGGTGTAGTTTGTCAATCTTTTACTAGTGGAAATAATCCCTAATACAAAAATTTATAAAACAGTATATGAAAACATTTAAAGACACATGAATTAAAATTAGATACAATATTTATGACTAGTGCTGTAGGAATCCCTGATACATAAATTTATAAAACAATATATGAAAACATTTAAAGACACATGAATTAAAATTAGATACAATATTATGACTAGTGCTGTAGGAATACCACCCTGATATAAAAATATATATTTACAATAAGCGCTTTTTTTGGAAATGCATTGATCAATGTTTGATTCCTTAAAATCAGTTGGTTTATTCCTGGATATAAGGGACAGTCTTTATAGTCCTTATAAATTTTCAACAGATGCAATTACTTTAGGTTGTATGGTTTATTGCATACAAAACTATCAGTGTGATAAAATATACTGGATAAAAGCAATAAAAAGTTCCTTATTTACGACACTTTGTATCCTTGCTTGGTTATATATATCACTTTAACTCACAGAAAGTTGCAGCGACTGTATCCGGATGTCGCTGTGGTGTATTTCAGAGACTGTGGTCTTTAATCGTAACACGCTCCTTGCGTGTGGGCCGCTTTATGTGTTGCAGCTCCTATCCTCTGGCACAGGATTCTCGACTCCCTCCGTGGGGAGGTTACCGGCAGAGGTACGCCGCTCTTTGTGTGTGAATATCTGATGAGCTGTTAGCTTACAGTTTCCAATACTCACAGCTCCCTGTTTGTGACAAGCAGTCTTGATGCAAGTATGATCCTCGAGGTGAATGGGCACCCGCTCTTAGCGTTAATACGCGCGGGTAAATACTAGGTACCTAGTGGGTTTGGTTCTGGTAACAGGCAACTTCAACTTCTACGCGTTTCACCCATGTGTGTGGGCTTTATCAAGATATCAGTTGCTGCCAGAACTCGGATTTAAAAAGCCATTACTTCCTTCTCATTGGTTAATATGTTTCCAGGTGATTGTTTCTTAAGGTGGATTTCTCAGGTGAATGATTCTTAAGGTGGAGTCACAATAGTTCTTATTTGTTCCTTTGGGAATCTTAATTTCCCATGTTTTCTTGTTAAGTTTCTTTGACACTATTTGGTATATGTAAAGCAATAGTGATGTGAATATAATTGTTATTATTACTACTTCAGGGTGGTAATTCTTAAGGGTGGTATTCCATTATTAAAAACGAAAAACAAAAACAATATGATTACAATGAAAATCTTGATAGAAGATAATAATAATTACTCAAATTTTGAATAGATATATGAAAATAGATGTAAAAAATATATATTAATCACTATGATCTAGGGAAATAATTTTATAATAAATTATATAATTGATATGACTATGATTATATATATTTGTTCTTTTGTGATAAAATGAGCTATTAATAATACTCTACTCCTATTATTTATTCTCTGTAAAAATGAATCTGTTAGTTATTTCTGGGTGGTTACTGCTACACATAAATAAATAGGTGGGTATTCTAACGGGTTATACTGCTAAAAAGGGGGATATATCTAACTCTGAATTTAACCCTCTAGGATAGAGGGTGTCTAATTTGTATATTATTTCTGACTCTTTTTTAAGGAGTTTTGCCTCAAAATCCCCTCCTCTCCAATTACCTCTAACTATACAGATCCCCCAAAACTTGAAATGCTGTAGATTATTGTTATGGGTTTCCCTAAAATGCTTGTATAAATGGGTGTCAAGATTGCCTTTATCAATGTTACATAAATGCTCCCGGATCCTGTCACGTAACATTCGGGTGGTCTCTCCAATATAAACTAAATTGCAAGAACATTTAATGAGGTATATAACTCCCTTAGTTGAACATCTAATCATGTCTTTTATGGCGAAATCTTCTCCTATTCCATCTATATATACAGAACTATTTTTATTGCTATATCTGCACGCCCTACATAAGTTGCAAGGAAAAAAACCTTTGGGGGAATGGCCTTTAAGATCTTTTACTACCAGATTTGTGCTTTCCCTCTTTAATTCACTTGGTGCTAAAATTTGTTTAAGATTTCTCGCTTTTTTAAAAATGATTTTAGGTTTATGAGCTAATAGATCTCCTATTATGGGGTCCTTTTTAATTATATGCCAGTGTTTATTGACTATTTTCCTTATTAATTGGTGGTTTTCGCTATAGTCTGTAATGAGGGCTATATCATATTCATTCTTTTCCACAGTGGTAGTCATAGTGTCTTTATTCCTATATTGTAAGAGTGAACTTCTCTCTGTTGTACTTGCTCTATTTATGGCCCCTTCGATCTCTTGTTCTGAATAGCCTCTATCATAGAATCTTTGTTGTAGAACTTTAACCTGAGTTTCGAAATCAGTGTATTTGGAACAGTTTTTTCTAATTCTAAGGAACTGTCCAGTCGGTATGTTCCCTTTCCATTTATCATAGTGACAACTTTTCTTATGTATGTAGTTATTGCAATCTACTTTTTTGAAGAATGTTCTTGTTTCTATATTGCCTTCTTCTACATATATTTCTAGGTCTAGGAAAGAGATGGATGTTCTACTGTACTCATAAGTGAAGTGTAGGCCTTTATCATTAATGTTCATTTTTTCAAAAAGTTGCTTCAGTCTCTCTTCAGAGCCTCTCCACACAATAAGAATGTCATCTATATACCGTTTAAAGAGCACGAGGTCCGCGCCAAATTCTTGTGTCCTGAGGAAATTATCTTCCCAGTTGCCCATAAATATATTGGCATAACTTGGCGCGAACCTCGTGCCCATCGCGGTACCTTCTAACTGTAGGTAGTACTTTCCATTAAATTCAAAATAATTATTTTCTAAAATGAATTTGATGCCCTTCAGAATAAAATTATTTAGTTGTGTACTTATATTACTATCTTGATTCAGGATTATTTCTACTGCCTGTAGACCTTTGGTGTGGTCTATAACTGTATAAAGTGATGTGACATCACTAGTTGCGAGAATCAGATTTTCTTCCCACTCTATGTTCTCTATCAATTGCAGTACTTGAGTTGAATCTCTAAGATAGGTGTTTAAATTTTTAACATACTTTTGTAGAAAAATATCTACATATCTAGATAGATTACATGTGACGGATCCAATCCCTGAGATGATTGGTCTCCCGGGGGGGTTTTTACTTCCTACCAAAGGTACATAAGAGCTTGGAAAACCCCCCCGGGAGACCAATCATCTCAGGGATTGGATCCGTCACATGTAATCTATCTAGATATGTAGATATTTTTCTACAAAAGTACGTTAAAAATTTAAACACCTATCTTAGAGATTCAACTCAAGTACTGCAATTGATAGAGAACATAGAGTGGGAAGAAAATCTGATTCTCGCAACTAGTGATGTCACATCACTTTATACAGTTATAGACCACACCAAAGGTCTACAGGCAGTAGAAATAATCCTGAATCAAGATAGTAATATAAGTACACAACTAAATAATTTTATTCTGAAGGGCATCAAATTCATTTTAGAAAATAATTATTTTGAATTTAATGGAAAGTACTACCTACAGTTAGAAGGTACCGCGATGGGCACGAGGTTCGCGCCAAGTTATGCCAATATATTTATGGGCAACTGGGAAGATAATTTCCTCAGGACACAAGAATTTGGCGCGGACCTCGTGCTCTTTAAACGGTATATAGATGACATTCTTATTGTGTGGAGAGGCTCTGAAGAGAGACTGAAGCAACTTTTTGAAAAAATGAACATTAATGATAAAGGCCTACACTTCACTTATGAGTACAGTAGAACATCCATCTCTTTCCTAGACCTAGAAATATATGTAGAAGAAGGCAATATAGAAACAAGAACATTCTTCAAAAAAGTAGATTGCAATAACTACATACATAAGAAAAGTTGTCACTATGATAAATGGAAAGGGAACATACCGACTGGACAGTTCCTTAGAATTAGAAAAAACTGTTCCAAATACACTGATTTCGAAACTCAGGTTAAAGTTCTACAACAAAGATTCTATGATAGAGGCTATTCAGAACAAGAGATCGAAGGGGCCATAAATAGAGCAAGTACAACAGAGAGAAGTTCACTCTTACAATATAGGAATAAAGACACTATGACTACCACTGTGGAAAAGAATGAATATGATATAGCCCTCATTACAGACTATAGCGAAAACCACCAATTAATAAGGAAAATAGTCAATAAACACTGGCATATAATTAAAAAGGACCCCATAATAGGAGATCTATTAGCTCATAAACCTAAAATCATTTTTAAAAAAGCGAGAAATCTTAAACAAATTTTAGCACCAAGTGAATTAAAGAGGGAAAGCACAAATCTGGTAGTAAAAGATCTTAAAGGCCATTCCCCCAAAGGTTTTTTTCCTTGCAACTTATGTAGGGCGTGCAGATATAGCAATAAAAATAGTTCTGTATATATAGATGGAATAGGAGAAGATTTCGCCATAAAAGACATGATTAGATGTTCAACTAAGGGAGTTATATACCTCATTAAATGTTCTTGCAATTTAGTTTATATTGGAGAGACCACCCGAATGTTACGTGACAGGATCCGGGAGCATTTATGTAACATTGATAAAGGCAATCTTGACACCCATTTATACAAGCATTTTAGGGAAACCCATAACAATAATCTACAGCATTTCAAGTTTTGGGGGATCTGTATAGTTAGAGGTAATTGGAGAGGAGGGGATTTTGAGGCAAAACTCCTTAAAAAAAGAGTCAGAAATAATATACAAATTAGACACCCTCTATCCTAGAGGGTTAAATTCAGAGTTAGATATATCCCCCTTTTTAGCAGTATAACCCGTTAGAATACCCACCTATTTATTTATGTGTAGCAGTAACCACCCAGAAATAACTAACAGATTCATTTTTACAGAGAATAAATAATAGGAGTAGAGTATTATTAATAGCTCATTTTATCACAAAAGAACAAATATATATAATCATAGTCATATCAATTATATAATTTATTATAAAATTATTTCCCTAGATCATAGTGATTAATATATATTTTTTACATCTATTTTCATATATCTATTCAAAATTTGAGTAATTATTATTATCTTCTATCAAGATTTTCATTGTAATCATATTGTTTTTGTTTTTCGTTTTTAATAATGGAATACCACCCTGAAGTAGTAATAATAACAATTATATTCACATCACTATTGCTTTACATATACCAAATAGTGTCAAAGAAACTTAACAAGAAAACATGGGAAATTAAGATTCCCAAAGGAACAAATAAGAACTATTGTGACTCCACCTTAAGAATCATTCACCTGAGAAATCCACCTTAAGAAACAATCACCTGGAAACATATTAACCAATGAGAAGAAAGTAATGGCTTTTTAAATCCGAGTTCTGGCAGCAACTGATATCTTGATAAAGCCCACACACATGGGTGAAACGCGTAGAAGTTGAAGTTGCCTGTTACCAGAACCAAACCCACTAGGTACCTAGTATTTACCCGCGCGTATTAACGCTAAGAGCGGGTGCCCATTCACCTCGAGGATCATACTTGCATCAAGACTGCTTGTCACAAACAGGGAGCTGTGAGTATTGGAAACTGTAAGCTAACAGCTCATCAGATATTCACACACAAAGAGCGGCGTACCTCTGCCGGTAACCTCCCCACGGAGGGAGTCGAGAATCCTGTGCCAGAGGATAGGAGCTGCAACACATAAAACGGCCCACACGCAAGGAGCGTGTTACGATTAAAGACCACAGTCTCTGAAATACACCACAGCGACATCCGGATACAGTCGCTGCAACTTTCTGTGAGTTAAAGTGATATATATAACCAAGCAAGAATACAAAGTGTCGTAAATAAGGAACTTTTTATTGCTTTTATCCAGTATATTTTATCACACTGATAGTTTTGTATGCAATAAACCATACAACCTAAAGTAATTGCATCTGTTGAAAATTTATAAGGACTATAAAGACTGTCCCTTATATCCAGGAATAAACCAACTGATTTTAAGGAATCAAACATTGATCAATGCATTTCCAAAAAAAGCGCTTATTGTAAATATATATTTTTATATCAGGGTGGTATTCCTACAGCACTAGTCATAATATTGTATCTAATTTTAATTCATGTGTCTTTAAATGTTTTCATATATTGTTTTATAAATTTATGTATCAGGGATTCCTACAGCACTAGTCATAAATATTGTATCTAATTTTAATTCATGTGTCTTTAAATGTTTTCATATACTGTTTTATAAATTTTTATATTAGGGATTATTTCCACTAGTAAAAGATTGACAAACTACACCGCTTATGATTTTTTTTTTTTGTTTTGACCTAAACTAATTAGGTGTGTTAAGTATACCAAGCTTATTAGCGCCCTCTCATTCGCCATATTGTTTGTCCATTTTTCTATCTTGAGGAGATAGTGGAGAGTGGCTTAGGTATCCTTTTTAGATTTTAAGCGCTGATTACTCCTGTGCTATTTTGGAACAAGGGCAAGCAGGCCAGGAAACCTGCTGCTGCCCCTAAAACAGCATGAATTGAGGGCCCCCGATCCGGGATCGGATCTAGTGGGGGGCAGACTTTCTCTCTTCGCCCAGGCTTGGGCAAGAGATGTCCAGGATCCCTGGGCGCTAGAGATAATATCTCAGGGATACCTTCTGGACTTCAAATACTCTCCTCCAAGAGAGAGATTTCATCTGTCAAGGTTGTCAACAATCCAGACAAAGAAAGAGGCGTTTCTACGCTGCGTACAAGAGCTCTTGTTAAAGGGAGTAATCCATCCAGTTCCACGGTCGGAACAGGGACAAGGGTTTTACTCAAATCTGTTTGTGGTTCCCAAAAAAGAGGGAACTTTCAGACCAATCCTGGACTTAAAGATCCTAAACAAATTCCTAAGAGTTCCATCGTTCAAGATGGAGACTATTCGGACAATTTTACCTATGATCCAAGAGGGTCAGTACATGACCACTGTAGATTTAAAAGATGCTTACCTTCACATACCGATTCACAAAGATCATTACCGGTACCTAAGGTTTGCCTTCCTAGACAGGCATTACCAGTTTGTGGCTCTTCCATTCGGATTGGCTACAGCTCCAAGAATCTTCACAAAGGTTCTGGGTGCTCTTCTGGCGGTACTAAGACCGCGGGGAATCTCGGTAGCTCCATACCTAGACGACATTCTGATTCAAGCTTCAAGCTTTCAAACTGCCAAGTTTCATACAGAGTTAGTACTGGCATTTCTAAGGTCACATGGATGGAAGGTGAACGAAAAGAAAAGTTCACTCGTTCCACTCACAAGAGTTCCCTTCCTGGGGACTCTTATAGATTCTGTAGAAATGAAGATTTACCTGACAGAGGACAGGCTAACAAGACTTCAAAGTGCTTGCCGCACCCTTCATTCCATTCAACACCCGTCAGTGGCTCAATGCATGGAGGTAATCGGCTTAATGGTAGCGGCAATGGACATAGTACCCTTTGCACGCTTACACCTCAGACCACTGCAACTGTGCATGCTAAGTCAGTGGAATGGGGATTACTCAGACTTGTCCCCTTCTCTGAATCTGGATCAAGAGACCAGAAATTCTCTTCTATGGTGGCTTTCTCGGCCACATCTGTCCAGGGGGATGCCATTCAGCAGACCAGACTGGACAATTGTAACAACAGACGCCAGCCTTCTAGGTTGGGGTGCCGTCTGGAATTCTCTGAAGGCTCAGGGACAATGGAGTCAGGAGGAGAGTCTCCTGCCAATAAACATTCTGGAATTGAGAGCAGTTCCCAATGCACTCCTGGCTTGGCCCCAGTTGACAACTCGGGGGTTCATCAGGTTTCAGTCGGACAACATCACGACTGTAGCTTACATCAACCATCAGGGAGGGACAAGAAGCTCCCTAGCAATGATGGAAGTATCAAAGATAATTCGCTGGGCAGAGTCTCACTCTTGCCACCTGTCAGCAATCCACATCCCGGGAGTGGAGAACTGGGAGGCGGATTTCTTAAGTCGTCAGACTTTTCATCCGGGGGAGTGGGAACTTCATCCGGAGGTCTTTGCCCAAATACTTCGACGTTGGGGCAAACCAGAGATAGATCTCATGGCGTCTCGACAGAACGCCAAGCTTCCTCGTTACGGGTCCAGATCCAGGGATCCAGGAGCAGTCCTGATAGATGCCCTGACAGCACCTTGGGATTTCAGGATGGCTTACGTGTTTCCACCCTTCCCGATGCTTCCTCGATTGATTGCCAGAATCAAACAGGAGAGAGCATCAGTGATTCTAATAGCACCTGCATGGCCACGCAGGACTTGATATGCAGACCTAGTGGACATGTCATCCTGTCCACCTTGGTCTCTACCTCTGAAGCAGGACCTTCTGATACAGGGTCCTTTCAAACATCAAAATCTAACTTCTCTGAAGCTGACTGCTTGGAAATTGAACGCTTGATTTTATCAAGACGTGGGTTTTCTGAGTCAGTTATTGATACCTTAATACAGGCTAGGAAGCCTGTTACCAGAAGGATTTACCATAAGATATGGCGTAAATACCTATATTGGTGTGAATCCAAAGGTTACTCTTGGAGTAAGGTTAGGATTCCTAGGATATTGTCTTTTCTACAAGAAGGTTTAGAAAAGGGTTTATCTGCTAGTTCATTAAAGGGACAGATCTCAGCTCTGTCCATTCTGTTACACAAACGTCTGTCAGAAGTTCCTGACGTCCAGGCTTTTTGTCAGGCTTTGGCCAGGATTAAGCCTGTGTTTAAAACTGTTGCTCCACCATGGAGTTTAAACCTTGTTCTTAATGTTTTACAGGGCGTTCCGTTTGAACCCCTTCATTCCATTGATATAAAGTTGTTATCTTGGAAAGTTCTATTTTTAATGGCTATTTCCTCGGCTCGAAGAGTCTCTGAATTATCAGCCTTACATTGTGATTCTCCTTATTTGATTTTTCATTCGGATAAGGTAGTTCTGCGTACTAAACCTGGGTTCTTACCTAAGGTAGTCACTAACAGGAATATCAATCAAGAGATTGTTGTTCCTTCTTTGTGCCCAAATCCTTCTTCGAAGAATGAACGTCTACTGCACAACCTGGACGTAGTCCGTGCTCTAAAATTTTACTTACAGGCAACTAAGGAATTTCGACAAACGTCTTCTCTGTTTGTCGTTTACTCTGGTCAGAGGAGAGGTCAAAAGGCTTCTGCTACCTCTCTTTCTTTTTGGCTTCGTAGCATAATTCGTTTAGCTTATGAGACTGCTGGACAGCAGCCTCCTGAAAGAATTACAGCTCATTCTACTAGAGCTGTGGCTTCCACTTGGGCCTTCAAGAATGAGGCCTCTGTTGAGCAGATTTGCAAGGCTGCAACTTGGTCTTCGCTTCATACTTTTTCCAAATTTTACAAATTTGACACTTTTGCTTCCTCGGAGGCTATTTTTGGGAGAAAGGTTCTTCAGGCAGTGGTTCCTTCTGTATAAAGAGCCTGCCTATCCCTCCCGTCATCCGTGTACTTTTGCTTTGGTATTGGTATCCCAGAAGTAATGATGACCCGTGGACTGATCACACTTAACAGAAGAAAACATAATTTATGCTTACCTGATAAATTCCTTTCTTCTGCAGTGTGATCAGTCCACGGCCCGCCCTGTTTTTAAGGCAGGTAAATATTTTTTAAGTTATACTCCAGTCACCACTACACCCTTGGCTTCTCCTTTCTCGTTGGTCCTTGGTCGAATGACTGGGAGTGACGTAGAGGGGAGGAGCTATATGCAGCTCTGCTGGGTGAATCCTCTTGCACTTCCTGTTGGGGAGGAGTAATATCCCAGAAGTAATGATGACCCGTGGACTGATCACACTACAGAAGAAAGGAATTTATCAGGTAAGCATAAATTATGTTTTTCATCAACATGTTTGGTTTGGTTAATTTTGTGTTTTTTATATAGTTTTGCAGCTTTCGAATAACTAAAAAACATTTTTGTTTTTTTGTTCACTTTTTTCTTTTTCAGACCTATAGGGGGATATTTATCAAAGGTCTGGCGGACCTGATCCAACGCTGCCCCCTGCAGATTTGCAGCTAATTGGCTGCCAGCAGGGGGGTGTCGATCAAACCAATTGTACTCGATCGGGTTGAGCAGGCGGACAGGTTATGGAGCAGCGGCTCGCCAGAAACACGGGCCCTCAAGCTCCGTCCGGAGCTTGATAAATGGGCCCCTTAAATTATACTGACCAATTTTAAAAGAGGCTACTAACTGTAATGATGGTAAAATTAAGAAATATATCTGTATGCAGATTAAAGAAACAGACAGACCTTGCAATTAGAATACATCTTTGTTTTATTGTTTTAGAATAAAATACCAGCCAAGTTTTAACATTTTTAAAACTAATTTAACATTACTTTTCAATAGCCAAACTCCACTCACAGTTTGCCTTCCTTGGAGGAGCCAATTTAGGCTAATCACTGTCATAAGGTTAGTATAAAATGCATTGTGTTGCAGTTCTTATCCGATAAATCCAATTAGGGTCATTTATGTAGCAGAGTTGGCCTTGAGAAGTCAGCAGTAAAAATGTGCATTTGAAGGTTATGGGTGTATCCGAATGCGGAAGGCGGCCACTCGCAGTATTCGGCTCTTTTCAGATCTAGATATACACGTTCTTCTGCATTCGAATAACATCTGAAACTTCTGCATGTCCATGTGTAGGAGATTTGTGCAGCCAAGAAATTTTCAGTTTGTCAAAACTTTCGTACTGAATATTCTGGGATATTAGTTTCCCTGAATATTTGTTCGCTTCACTATTTGGTATTTGTTTAGTTAAAAACAAATATCCGATTTTCGTCGCAAAAGCGAATACACATCTCTAATGTCTCTAATGTTTAGCAGGGTGCATTTCAAGTTCTAAGAATTAGAAAATTCACAATTTTCAGAGCTAAATTACATGAAAAGGGGGCAAAGTACAATTTTTAAATATACTGTTTCATTATGCACAGCTAAACATTTTTTACAACTCTCCTTTTAAGAAAAATGTTGATTCAATTCTTAAATCACTTGTAGTCCATCTGCTTACATATTTATTATTTCCCTTCCTGTAGCTTTTTATGTGTAGTTTATTACACCAGATAACCCATATATTTGTTCATAATTAATCAGCACATTCGATCAAGGGTTTTCTGGTATGATACATAAAGATACAGATATTATTCTGATTGTTCCTGTCAAAAGTTTACTACACCACACAATACCAGATGCCTGATCTTCATTTCTAAAGGGATATTAACATGTTTGCAGTTTAGATCCAAAATAAAAGTGTATTTGGGCGAAACCTTTGTGTCACTCTCTGTGTCTCTCTCTCTCTCTGTGTCTCTCTCTGTGTCTCTGTCTCTCTCTGTCTGTCTCTCTCTCTCTCTGTCTGTCTGTCTGTCTCCTCTCTCTCTCTCTCTCTCTCTCTGTGTTTGTCTGTCTGTCTGGCTCTCTCTGTGTGTGTCTCTCTCTCTCTGTCTGTCTTGCTCTCTCTGTCTGTCTGTCTCTCTCTCTCTCTCTGTGTCTTTCTCTGTCTCTCTCTGTCTCTCTGTGTCTCTCTCTGTCTCTGTGTGTGTCTCTCTGTCTCTCTCTCTGTCTGTATCTCTGTCTCTGTCTCTCTCTGTCTCTCTCCCTCTCTGTCTGTCTCTCTCTCGCTCTCGCTCTCTCTGTCTCTCTCTGTGTCTCTCTCTCTCTCTGTGTCTTTCTCTGTCTCTCTCTGTGTCTCTCTCTGTCTCTCTCTCTCTCTGTCTCTCTCTCTGTCTCTCTCTCTCTGTCTGTATCTCTCTCTCTCTCTCTCTCTCTCTCTCTCTCTCTCTCTCTCTGTCTCTGTCTCTCTCTCTGTCTCTCTCTCTGTCTGTATCTCTCTCTCTCTCTCTGTCTGTATCTCTCTCTCCCTCTCTGTCTGTCTCTCTCTCTGTCTGTATCTCTCTCTGTCTCTCTCTCTGTCTGTATCTCTCTCTCTCTCTGTCTCTCTGTCTCTCTCCCTCTCTGTCTGTCTGTCTGTCTCTCTCTCTGTCTCTCTCTCTGTGTCTGTGTCTCTGTCTGTCTCTCTCTCTCTCTCTCTGTCTGTGTGTGTCTCTCTCTGTGCGTCTCTCTCTCTCTGTGTCTCTGTCTCTGTGTGTCTGTCTCTCTCTCTCTCTCTCTCTCTCTCTCTCTCTCTCTCTCTCTTTCTCTGTGTGTTTCTTCTTTTTATTTTTTTAATGATTCTTCTTTTCTCTTTAATTACAGGGACTCTTTCTTTAACAAGCTGAAACCAGTTCTTTCTTGTGGTTATATTTTTAGGATATATTTGATGCTAATTTAAATACCTGGAACACTGACAACATTTTGATCTCAAAACATTTTTTTGTGGGCCTATTTAACCACAAATCTAAATATGTTTGAAGTATTCTTATAAAAAGTCAATTTATTTTTTTTTAAGCAGAAAATATCTTCAAATGCTGAGATATATATATACACACACACACATAGATATACACACACAAAGCAATAACAGCCACCTCTCTTTTGTGAAGGCTTTCTTTAAAGGGCCACTAAATAAAGTAGAATTGCATAATTAACAAATGCATAATATAGAGACAGTGCGAGAAACACTATCTCTGAATTTCAAATAAGCAATAGATTTATTTCTGTCAAATGCATCCCCCCCCATTTGCCGGCCTCTTGTACCATGTGACAGCCATTAGCCAATCACAGACTAGTATACATATACCCTGTGAACTTGTGCACATGGCTCAGTAGGAGCTGCTGCCTCTAAGTGTGAATATAAAAGGAATGTGCAAAATTTGATAATAGAAATAAATTTGAAAGTCTCTTAAAACTACATGCTCTATCTGATTGATTACGTTTTTGGAATTTGTCTATGGGAATTTGTGACTATTCAGCCAAAAGAGCATTTGTGATATCAGGCACTGATGTTGGACATGGATGTATACCCAGTTCAGTTTGAGTGGCCGAATTATCAAGCTCCGAATGGCCCCGCTGCTCCATAACTTGTCCGCCTGCTCTGAGGCGGTGGACAGAAATCAACCCGATCAAATACGATTGAGTTAATTGACACCCCCTGCTAGCGGCCGCGAATCTGCAGGGGGCGGTATTGCACAAGCAGTTCTGGTGAACTGCTTGTGCAATGATAAATACTGACAGCGACAGCGTTGAGCAGCGGACACAATACGCTACATTGTATCATGTCCACTCGCACTTTGATAAATATGCAGTCCTTTTCTCTGTTTTGTGAATTATTTTAGGCTTGAAAACTGATAGAGCACATGGAAGGCTTCACAAGCCTAATTTTGCCACACCTCTGTCCCTAATTTGCATTTTCACCCTTTATCTTTTTTGCGGAAGCCAAATAAGAGATCTTGTAAACATAATGACAGTGTCACAGTCTGGCTATTAACCCTTTTTTTATTTTTATTTTTTCATACCCCCAAGACTTACACTGTTGGAAAGGTTAGGCGATTACCTTTCCAATGGTGGGTCTTGGAAGTCTGTAGCTGCTTAGATGCCTGAGATACAGGCATCTAAGCAGCATGCCCCCTGCTCCTATACTTAACAATGTTGCACAGTGACGTCATCACGTTATTGCGTGTGACGTCGCCACACAAAGCGGGAAGCCCAGGCGATGCCTGTCACTCTACAGGCACGATCGCCGGGGTAGGAGCGGGTGGGAGCCCCCAGATCTCCCTCAAGGTGGGAGAGTGCTAGTGACGGCTCTGAGCCGTCGTTGGCACCAGAGTGGGAAATTCTGTGACGGCTCAGAGCCGTCATTAGCACTCAAAGGGTTAAAGAACAATTGCCATAAAAATTTTATTTTGTTTTAAACATTTTTAAACTTGGCTATGTTATTCTTTGCGACACAACAGAAATGTCTTGTAATTGCAAGGTGTTTACTGTCCCTTTTAATTCACTGTACTAGCACTGGTCTGTATACAATTCAAGTTCAAGTTGTTACTTTTGTCACTATCAATTGCAGTCACTTCAGTTGCTCATTGTTGCATGACCTGAGCAGATGAGAAGAACTTGCTGGGCAAATTGATAAAGCTGCTTGTTTGAATGGTCACTTATCACATTTGACTTGCTTTTGTGACTGGTTATAAAATAATATAACAATTTTATGAGATCAATTTATATTCCTTACTGTATGACAGACTCTTCCATCCCTTGTTGCCTGGTTATGAAAATATTTCCACAATAGATTCAAATTTAAATTTTTGAATATCAAATTGATAGAATTTTTTTTAAAGGATTATAGTATAATATCCCATGTCTTTAATATACAGGGGCCTATTTATTATGTGTCTGACATGATCCGATCAGCGGATCAGGTCCGACAGACATTGCTGAATGCGGAGAGCAATACGCTCTCTGCATTCAGCATTGCAGCTCTTGTGAACTGCTGGTGCAACGCCGCCCCCTGCAGATTTGCTGCCGGGTTGAATTTCGGCGATGTCTGTCCGCCTCCTCAGAGCAGGCGGACAGGTTATGGAACAGCGGTCTTTAGACCGTTGCTTCATAACTGGTGTTTCTGGCGAGCCTTCAGGAAACACGGGCCCTCAAGCTCCATACGGAGATTGATAAATGGGCCCCACAGTCTTTATCCATGTTCCTCATCCAGGCAGATTGTAAACAAGAAATCATACAATCACTAAGAGAGCAGTATTCCATATATTCTACTTCAATCAAGTAATTAAAGTCCAGGCATTCTGTTACAGATAGATAAGTAAAAATGGAACCTATTCTAATTGTGCAACATATCTGAATTGTTCTCTGCAAAATGTTTTGTGTTAAAGAGATATAAAACCCAACATGTTTCACGATTCTGAATACAATTGTAAACAACTTTCCGATTTATATTCTTTTGGTATCTTTTGTTGACGGTGCAGCAATTTGCTAACTGGAGCTAGCTGAATATATCAGTTGAGCCAATGACAAGAGGCATGTTTGTGCAGCCACCAAACAGCAGCTCCCAGTAGTGCATTTTTGCTCCTGATCCTGCATAGTTACGTTTTTCAACAAAGCATACCAAGAGAACAAAGCAAATTAGATAATAGAATTATATTGGCAAGTTGTTTAAAATTGTATGTTCTTTCTAAATCAAACAAGGAAAATTTGGGGTTTTATGTCCGTTTTTAAGGTCATGCTTTATATATTTATAGTATATACTGAATTGCAAATGGTCTGCATGCAAAAAAAGTGTGCTGGCGCATGCACTGCATACAGACGATACAAATTGAAAAAAACAAAACCTTGAGGCACAAGCAGTTGTTGGAATGTAATCAAGCACCATCACAGACACTCCCCTGCCTAACCAGACATAACCAAGGCCCGCCACACCCCGGCCCATGATTCACCCACTACCCTGCCACCCCAGCGCTACACGTCAACAAAATGCCGGGGGCCCTTTTTAACCTTACACACCCCAGACAGCCACTGGGAATTTTTTTGTATGTATGCAGTGACTGATGGTCACATACTGCAGTATGCTTAATTAAATCCCACCAAAAGTCACTTACATGCACTTCCATGCTTGGGAGCCAAAATCCTGATCCAAAGAATTGTTGTCATAGCAACCCCACAATACTGGATTGTATATTTTGGGGTAAATTGATGATGTTTCCTACAATCAAAGCACTTTAAAATCAATCATTTAATTTGACTCCAATTGTAATAATTTATGTGCTGAACACAGCCTATGAGCCAATCAGGGGGCATATGTGAGTATCTGCCAATCACTGGCTATGTTTGGCTCAGGATCTGCAGTGATCAACTCCAGAGCTGATTTTAGTTATGTGGTTAATCTCTTTGCCATAGTTGTGTGCAAGCAGTAGTGTGATAATAAAATATTATTTTTATATATATTTTATTTTAGATTTTTATATTTTAAAATAACTATTTTATTATTGCCCCCATTATGTCCCTTTTAAAAACTTAATGACTATGTAGAGCAAGTAAAATTTTCACTTAATACAGTATAGTTTTGCATTATGTACTATAACTAGGGTTGCCACCTGTTTGGGAATGACCTTGACAGTGCAGGTTTTCATTTGTGTGTCTGGGTTTGAATCAAATGTTTGAGTTTGGTGGGAAATGTGGGGCAAATATACGCTGCCTAACAATACTAGTAGTGTATTATTTTATTTTTTTTAACACTGAGTGACAACTCCTACATGATGCTTAGGTGTGGTGTGAGTGTGTGCGTTTCTTCGTGTTTGTCAGTGCCTTTGTGTGTGAGTCTGTGTGAAAGAGTTTGTGTGTGTGTTAAATAATGTGAGTGTGTGTGTGAGAGAGAGTGTGTGTATTAATGTGTTTGTGAGAGAGAGTGTATGTGAGTGTATATGTTGGTGTGTGAGCATGTCTGAGAGAGAGTATGTGAGTGTGTGTCAGAGAGAGTGTGTGAGTGTGTATGTGTGTCTTTGTGCTTGTCGGTGCCTTTCCATGTGCGTTTGTGTGTGTGTGTGTGTGAGAGAGAATATGTGTTGGTGTATGAAAGTGTGTGCATGTCTTTGTGCTTGTCAGTGCTTTTGTGTGTGTGTGTGAGAGAGAGAATGTGTGTTAGTGTATGAAAGTGTGTGCGTGTCGTTATGCTTGTCAGTGCCTTTGTGTGTGAGAGAGAGAATGTGTGTTAGTGTGATAGAGAATGTGTGTTAGTGTGTTTGTGTGTGTGTAAGAGACAGAATATGTTAGTGTGTGAGAGTGTGTGCGTGTCGTTGTGCTTGTCAGTGCCTGTGTGTGCGAGAGACAGAATGTTTTAGTGTGTGAGTGTAAGAGAGAGAATGTGTACGTGTGTGACAGTGTGTGTGTGTGATTCTGAATGAATGAGTGTGTGTGAGAAAGTGTGTGTGAGTCTGAATATCTATGTGAAAGTTTGTTTATTTGCAAAATGTTTTGCTGTGCACTGTGCAAGAGTGTTCTGGTCTGAACTAAAGGTGGCAACACTAACTATAACGTACAGCTCACACAAGAAGAATATAGACCGTTTGGGTACCTTCATTGTATTTCAGAGTGATACTAATTTAATTCAGATATACAGTGCTAATCCTCAAATTACAATTACCCAAGAGACCAGCCCCATAACCATTCAAATTTAGAGCCAAAAAACAATTAATTTTAGAGCCTAGTCTGTAGGCACCATTATCATTTTACTCCCAAGTTCACAATCCAATTTCAGGTTGACAATTTAGGAGAATTTATAAGACTGCTTGAGGCTTTCTTCTTGCATTCATTGCATAAAACATTAAGTCTACCCACTCATTCCCTTGACTGCAAAAAAAAAGAGGCAAAAACATCGATCATAGATATAAATGGAAATAACTAGCTACCGACAAGAGTCTTTATTTTGTATATCTCTGGGATTACATTTTTTTTTTTTTTTAAAGAACCCGCTATTCTATTAGTGATGCATGACTTTAGTTTTGTGGGATTATATAGGTTAATAATAGTAAGGGGACATTTTTATTCAAATAACCTCTCATTTCATTTTTGTAGGTGATGTGATTTATTATATATACTCCGTGCTTATGTATGCATTTCTATTTGCAGTTTCATTGCTGAAAATGTGCTGTAAATAGATAATGTTATCATTGCATAGAATTCATTTTTGTTTTCCTTTTCTAAAAATAAGTGTTAAGCAGTTTTACTACACGAAAAGCTGACTCAGTAATAGGTTTGGGATTAGGTTCTAGCTACAGATGACGGAATGTGGTAGCCGCTAATGCAATAAGGGATTCAGCATGCTGCAGATCAACATATGGCTATCTTCAACTGGAAATGGATCACAAGTGATCTGGAGGTTTAAAATACATCAACTTACAACGAAAGTGATAGGCTCGATTTGCTAAGTGTTGGTGTGTATGTGTGTGTGTTTTTAACCCCTAAACAACAGTTTAAGTACCCTTTACGTCCGCTGTCTGTAGAGCTTACTGGACTTAAATAGCACGGCCGAAACTTGCTATGTTAAAGCACTATAAGACCCTTGTCACAGGTGATGTACAGGATATGTTGCTGGTATTAAGGAGTTAAGAAAAGACAATGCTAAATTCTATGTATCTGTAGTTAACCCTTTCATGACAGGGTTAATTTGTCTACATTGAAACAGCGTTCTGATGTAAACAAATTGAAATCCCGGGATCGTGCACGCGATCACGAGATTTCAATGATGGGATTGGGTGAGGGGGCATCCTATGACACTAGACACACCCTCCAGACAGCGGTCACATCCTGGAAGCGCCATTGGCTTCAGGACAGCCACACGGTTAGGGCGTTCTATTCTGTTCTAACGGTGCTAAAGCCCAGCACGGAATAGAATGGCGTGAAAGGGTTAAAGGACCAGTAAATACAGTAGACGTGCATAATCAACATATGCATGATAAAAAGACAATGCAATAGCACTTTTTCTGAACATCAAATTACTAGATTTTATTTCTGAGAAATTTCAGTTATGTCTATTTCCACTCCTCTTGTATCATGTGACAGCCATCAGCCAATCACAAATGCATATACGTATAGTCTGTTAATTCTTGCTCATGCTCAGTAGGAGCTGGTGACTCAAAAAGTGTAAATATAAAAAGGCTGTGCACATTTTGTTAATGGAAGTACATTTGGAAAGTTGTTTAAAATGGCATGCTCTATCTGAATCATGAAAGTTTAATTTTGCCGTGAGTGTCCCTTTCAGGGATAAAATGTGTATAAATTTATTTCAATTTGAAATAGAAGCGTTACTGCAATATTCTTCTATTAGCAAAAGTGCAAATATTAAATATTACTACTTTTTCTGTGGCATATGCACGTATCCTGAGGGCCTCTGCACCAGTATTCAAGCTCAGAGAGCTGACAATGGTGTGCATTGCTTCGTTGTAGACATACATTTGTGCCATACAAACCACCACTGACTCACTGAGAAGGTGTTGGTAATTGAATACTCACAGCATATGTGTGTATGGCGCAGTACAAACAGTAATAACTTTTACTAGTATTATATTTGTTAATGGAAGTTATATTGATGCTTCTGTTTCACATTGACATGCACCCATGCACATTCCGATTTTGACCTTTCTATCCCTTTAAAAATGCCAATACTTGATCTGCAGAATAGTGAAATGATGTAATCATACCTGGTAGCATTGTGGCTAACTACAAGAACTACTCTGTCTACAATAGGGTTGTTAAAAGAGGAGTTAAAAAAAATTGTAAAGATTTTCCATTTTATTTCTGTTAATCAAAATTGCTTCATACTCTTTATATCCTTTGTTGAAGAGTAAACCTAGGTAGACACATTCAAAACACTGCTGCAATATAGATGCATTCTCTTGAGCTACTATGTACCTACCTATATGTACTCTGACAAAAAATAGAAAGATAATGAAGCAAATTTTACAGAAGTAAATTGGAATGTTTTTCAAAATTGCATACTGAATGATTCAAACTTTTAATGTTGACTGTACTGTCCTTTTAATTAGTGTGTCCGGTTGACATTTATTTTTTGGGTGTAGACTAAACACATAGTTAAATGCATAGGAGCATTTTCTTTTTGCATTTGCTTGTCCCTTACCTTTTTTTTTTTCATGATTCAGAAAGAGCAATTTTGAAACATCTTTCCAATTTATTTCTGTAGGGCTGCAACTAACGATTATTTTCATAATCGATTAATCGGACGATTATTTTTTCGATTAATTGAATAATCAGATAAAAAAGGAATCAATAATAGTTTCCTATATTTTAAATAAAATCCACATACTGAGTGTTACAAATATAAACTTCAGACTAAAACTTTACATTAACACAACTGTTTGTTCAATTTTTAAGCAGCAGAGCACATTTTTAAAATTAAACAAAACAAAAACTGTTTAAAAAGAGGTAGAATTAGTAAGAGGTAGATTATCACTGTTAATAACATTCTGTTGTTCACTCTTTCAGAAACTTTGCATTAAAAAGCAAAAATCTCAACATGTCCACATGCTCCTGGCTAAGGCTGGTTCTCTGTTTGCAGCTATATTTCCTGCAGCAGAGAAGAGGCACTCAGATGTTGTTGAGGTGCTTGAGATGCACAAGTAGGGTTTTGTCAATGTCACCAAAGTGGGATATTTATCTTTGTTAACTCTTCACCAATGCAAAGTGTTTTCCACCTTGGCAAGGGTCCTCAAAATAAAGTAACCCTTGACTTCATTCTAACATAAAAAATATCTTGAATATCTATATGCAATGGTAAATAACCAGCTATAAGGTTAGGGGAAATATCTAGTCCGCTCTAAAAATAAGATATATACTTATAAAGGTTGAATCTGGTACATATCACAATTTATTGAAAATATAAAAAAAAACAATAAAAATCAAAAGCGCCAAGGACTATATATCAATAACAGGACAAAGCCTTACACCTTAATTTATACAGTACATATAATCAGCAATAACAAGCAATACGCTAATAATTGTGCAAACAGATAATAGTGCACAACAATTTAAATAACTCCCATCAGTCTAGGGGCTAGGTGTAAATAACAAGCTCAGCAGTATATTATGAAAAGCATAGCTCCAAATCACCTGATTTAATATAAACAATCCAAATGATGACTATTATATCTGAGTTGCACATAAGCCAGGGGTATTTGTAAACTTATACTGTCCTGAAAAAGTGAAAAGTAAATGTCTGTAGACGTCCTTTAGTCTAAGGACATAACCATAAAACACAATACCATGTGCAGGAGCTCATTGGAGTGAAGCAGCTGGTGCTGTGCACAGACCAACTAATCGATTATGAGATTCGTTGACAACTATTTTCATAATCAATTTATTATCAATTATAATGATTAGTTGTTGCAGCTCTATATTTCTGTATCTAATTTGCTTTTATTCTCTTCGTATCCTTTAATAAAAAAAAGCATACAGAGGTAGGCTCAGATGCAGCACTGGGAGCTATCTGCTGATTGGTAGCTGCCCATATACAGTATGGCTCTTGTCATTGGCTTACCCAGCATGTTCATCTAGCTCCCAGTAGTATATTGCTGCTCCTTCCACAAAGGATACCAAGAAGGAAGCACGTTTGATAATAGAAGCAAATTAAAAAGTTGGTTTAAAATTGCATGTAAACATTTTTTTTTTGTTTTATTACCCTTTAACCTTTAAATAGAGCATTTTTATGTGCATAATATTATTTGTTTTGTATGTAATGATATAAATGCAAACTCAGTGGATTAAGGAGTTTTTTGTGTAATTTTTGTTTAAACTTCCAAACATTATTTTGCATTGCTGTTGTTTTCTAAGGAAAAGGCTTAGAGGTCTAATGATCTGTTTGACATACATGTAGACCTGAGGTATTATAGAGCATTTAATCGTCTTTGTACCGTTCAAACTCATTTGAAGAAACCAGCACAGATGGTGCATTACTTTCTGTCTGAAATGTGATTCTTTTTCATTTCCCTGAGGTCATCTATGTGAACAAAACCTTGGTGAATTCTTGGGGTATTTGGTCTATCACATCTCAGTTTTCTGTATCTAAAGTCAAATGCAATCTGATAGGAGACAGAAGTGGCTGTCTTGGAGCATTAGAAGCATGGACCTTTTCAATCAGTGCTGATAATTGCTTTGGATC
>NC_069505.1:270786124-270808624 GCF_027579735.1 Bombina bombina
AGTAATTTGGGCAAAGATTTCCGGATGGAGTTCCCACTCCCCCGGATGTAATGTCTGACGACTCAGAAAATCCGCTTCCCAATTTTCCACTCCTGGGATGTGGATTGCAGACAGGTGGCAGGAGTGAGTCTCCGCCCATTGAATGATTTTGGTCACTTCTTCCATCGCCAGGGAACTCCTTGTTCCCCCCTGATGGTTGATGTACGCAACAGTCGTCATGTTGTCTGATTGAAACCGTATGAACTTGGCCTTTGCTAGCTGAGGCCAAGCCTTGAGAGCATTGAATATCGCTCTCAGTTCCAGAATATTTATCGGTAGAAGAGATTCTTCCCGAGACCAAAGACCCTGAGCTTTCAGGGATCCCCAGACCGCGCCCCAGCCCATCAGACTGGCGTCGGTCGTGACAATGACCCACTCTGGTCTGCGGAAGGTCATCCCTTGTGACAGGTTGTCCAGGGACAGCCACCAACGGAGTGAGTCTCTGGTCCTCTGATTTACTTGTATCTTCGGAGACAAGTCTGTATAGTCCCCATTCCACTGACTGAGCATGCACTGTTGTAATGGTCTTAGATGAATGCGCGCAAAAGGAACTATGTCCATTGCCGCTACCATCAAACCTATTACTTCCATGCACTGCGCTATGGAAGGAAGAGGAACGGAATGAAGTGTTTGACAAGAGTTTAGAAGTTTTGTTTTTCTGGCCTCTGTCAGAAAAATCCTCATTTCTAAGGAGTCTATTATTGTTCCCAAGAAGGGAACCCTCGTCGACGGAGATAGAGAACTCTTTTCCACGTTCACTTTCCATCCGTGAGATCTGAGAAAGGCCAGGACTATGTCCGTGTGAGCCTTTGCTTGAGGAAGGGACGACGCTTGAATCAGAATGTCGTCCAAGTAAGGTACTACTGCAATGCCCCTTGGTCTTAGCACCGCTAGAAGGGACCCTAGTACCTTTGTGAAAATCCTTGGAGCAGTGGCTAATCCGAAAGGAAGCGCCACGAACTGGTAATGCTTGTCCAGGAATGCGAACCTTAGGAACCGATGATGTTCCTTGTGGATAGGAATATGTAGATACGCATCCTTTAAATCCACCGTGGTCATGAATTGACCTTCCTGGATGGAAGGAAGAATTGTTCGAATGGTTTCCATTTTGAACGATGGAACCTTGAGAAACTTGTTTAAGATCTTGAGATCTAAGATTGGTCTGAACGTTCCCTCTTTTTTGGGAACTATGAACAGATTGGAGTAGAACCCCATCCCTTGTTCTCCTAATGGAACAGGAGGAATCACTCCCATTTTTAACAGGTCTTCTACACAATGTAAGAATGCCTGTCTCTTTATGTGGTCTGAAGACAATTGAGACCTGTGGAACCTCCCCCTTGGGGGAAGCCCCTTGAATTCCAGAAGATAACCTTGGGAGACTATTTCTAGTGCCCAAGGATCCAGAACATCTCTTGCCCAAGCCTGAGCGAAGAGAGAGAGTCTGCCCCCCACCAGATCCGGTCCCGGATCGGGGGCCAACATTTCATGCTGTCTTGGTAGCAGTGGCAGGTTTCTTGGTCTGCTTTCCCTTGTTCCAGCCTTGCATTGGTCTCCAGGCTGGCTTGGCTTGAGAAGTATTACCCTCTTGCTTAGAGGACGTAGCACTTGGGGCTGGTCCGTTTCTACGAAAGGGACGAAAATTAGGTTTATTTTTGGCCTTGAAAGACCTATCCTGAGGAAGGGCGTGGCCCTTACCCCCAGTGATATCAGAGATAATCTCTTTCAAGTCAGGGCCAAACAGCGTTTTCCCCTTGAAAGGAATGTTAAGGAGTTTGTTCTTGGAAGACGCATCCGCTGACCAAGATTTCAACCAAAGCGCTCTACGCGCCACAATAGCAAACCCAGAATTCTTCGCCGCTAACCTAGCCAATTGCAAAGTGGCGTCTAGGGTGAAAGAATTAGCCAATTTGAGAGCACGGATTCTGTCCATAATCTCCTCATAAGGAGGAGAATCACTATCGATCGCCTTTACAAGCTCATCGAACCAGAAACACGCGGCTGTAGTGACAGGGACAATGCATGAAATTGGTTGTAGAAGGTAACCTTGCTGAACAAACATCTTTTTAAGCAAACCTTCTAATTTTTTATCCATAGGATCTTTGAAAGCACAACTATCTTCTATGGGTATAGTGGTGCGTTTGTTTAAAGTAGAAACCGCTCCCTCGACCTTGGGGACAGTCTGCCATAAGTCCTTTCTAGGGTCGACCATAGGAAACAATTTTTTAAATATGGGGGGAGGGACGAAAGGTATACCGGGCCTTTCCCATTCTTTATTTACAATGTCCGCCACCCGCTTGGGTATAGGAAAAGCTTCTGGGAGCCCCGGGACCTCTAGGA
The DNA here is from genome assembly GCF_027579735.1 of Bombina bombina. Classification (NCBI taxonomy): domain Eukaryota; kingdom Metazoa; phylum Chordata; class Amphibia; order Anura; family Bombinatoridae; genus Bombina; species Bombina bombina. Next base: position 270,788,501 of record NC_069505.1, read on the forward strand.
ACTTGTCCATTTTACATAGTTTCTCTGGGATGATCAAATTCTCACAATCATCCAGAGTGGATAATACCTCCTTAAGCAGAGCGCGGAGATGTTCCAACTTAAATTTAAATGTAATCACATCGGGTTCAGCTTGTTGAGAAATTTTCCTGAATCGATTTAGCCCAGAAAATGTCTACAGTCTTAATAAGCCCTTGTGAAGCCCTTATTTACTGTCTGAATAAAAATGGCTTACCGGATCCCATAGGGAAAATGACAGCTTCCAGCATTACATCGTCTTGTTAGAATGTGTCATACCTCAAGCAGCAAAAGACTGCTCACTGTTCCCCCAACTGAAGTTAATTCCTCTCAACAGTCCTGTGTGGAACAGCCATGGATTTTAGTAACGGTTGCTAAAATCATTTTCCTCATACAAACAGAAATCTTCATCTCTTTTCTGTTTCAGAGTAAATAGTACATACCAGCACTATTTTAAAATAACAAACTCTTGATTGAATAATAAAAACTACAGTTAAACACTAAAAAACTCTAAGCCATCTCCGTGGAGATGTTGCCTGTACAACGGCAAAGAGAATGACTGGGGTAGGCGGAGCCTAGGAGGGATCATGTGACCAGCTTTGCTGGGCTCTTTGCCATTTCCTGTTGGGGAAGAGAATATCCCACAAGTAAGGATGACGCCGTGGACCGGACACACCTATGTTGGAGAAATATATATATATATATACTATATATACACGCACACACACACACACACATATATATATATATATATATATATATATATATATACTATATATACACACACACACATATATATATATATATATATATATATATATATATATATACACGCACACACACACATATATATATATATATATATATATATATATATATATATATACTATATATACACGCACACACACACACACACACACACATATATATATATATATATATATATATATATATATATATATATATATATACTATATATACACGCACACACACACACACACACATATATATATATACTATATATACACACACACACACACACACATATATATATATATATATATATATATATATATATATATATGTGTGTGTATATATATATATATATCCATTTAAGACTAGCGACCCTGCACTAGAGCATTTTTTTTACTATAATGGCCCTTTAGAATCAGTTTCAGAGCAGCAATGCACTACTGGAGGTTAAACGCATAGTAAAAGTGAGCTTGAGAGCAGAAATGCAATACTGGAAGATAGCTGAGTAATTTTAAATAAATGTTTTCTTGAACAAATTAACATTTATTACTTAAAGGACCTAAAAAATAAAAACAATCATGGCCCAGATACCTACATTTTTAATGACTTTTTAATTTTTTCCTATTTATCGTATTAACTTTATTGTCTTGCTCAGGAGCGCGGTGAACAACTTTGCATTGTGGGGTCACCGCTGTAATGGCCCTTTGAAAAAATATTTATATGGAATTTCAGTTTTAAGCATTTACTATTATTTAATTGCATGTTGACTGAAGCATATTGTCATGACTATATGTATTTATCTGTCTTCCTCAGGCTTTCGGGCAGGCGCATAGCAACCACAAGAAAGTTGCAGCTGACGGGGAAAGTCGGGAAGAAACGCTGATTCAGGAATCTGCAACCAAGGAAGAATACTACATGAAAAAAGTTCTTGAGCTGCAGACGGAGCTGAAACAATCAAAAAACGTTGTCGCCAACGCAATCTCTGAAAATGAGCGTCTCAACTCGGTGGCACAAGAACTGAGAGAGGTGAGTCATTGTGATAGGAAACCCAATTTTTTTTCTTTCATCATTCAGATAAAGCAAACAATTGTAAACAACTTTCTAGTTTATTTATATTATGAAATTTGCTTCATTCTCTTGGTATCCTTTGTTGAAGGAGCATCAATGCATTACTGGGAGCTAGTTGAACACATCTGGTGAGCCAATGACAAGAGGCAAATATGGGCACCCCCTATCTGCAGCTAGCTCCCAGTAATGCAGTGCTGCTGCTGAGCCTTCCTAGGTATGCTTTGCAGCAAAAGATATCAAGAGTATGAATCAATTTGGATAAAATAAATACATTGGTAAAATTGTATGTTCTCTCTGTTCCTTTTAAACCAAATCTTTACTCATTTACAGCTTGTTCTGATCACAGTCATGGGAGATAAGATCAACTGTATACAGTAACATTTTCTCCCCTTTAATGCAATCCCAGTGATCTATTTTGGAGTGTATTTTATTGTTTACCTTTATTTTGTGATTTGAAATAGCTGGTTTTGCCTGTCGCATCCCCACATATACTAAACATTTCAGTAATTAAATACTGGTTATACAAAGCTATATAAACAAAAAGTTGCCAAATAAATTACACTTCTAATAGGGGGTTAGAGAGAGAGGTACTAAAATGTAAATTTCAGTTGCTCTCCCTAGGTACTAACTTTTGGAAAAACAAGTCATTGAAACTCATTAGGGGGAAAACTAATTTTACAGTGCACTGTCCCTTTAATCTGAAGCCCTAACCACATTCCTAACCCTAAGCTTGCCTTGGAATGAGACAGCCAGTAGAAACATTCTTACACTGCAGTGTCATAGGCTGTGAACTGTGTTCTATATCATTGTTTTTCCTTTACTGTGTTTACAATGAATAGTTACACCAGATGCATAGTATAAAATGCATGAGAAATTGCTTCTGTAGGTTTATATTTGTATATGAAATAGCTGGTTTTGTTCTTTGGAAACACAACCCATTAACACAACCCATTAAAATGTGTTTCCCCTTATATTACTTTCTGTACATGCACATGCTTCTTTATATTATCTCTGTCTGTATACCAAAGCCCAATAGATAGAGAGAACAATTACAAATTAACATTTTATTACTTATCTTTCCTAACCCCCACTGGGAATGTAATTTCTTCTGCTCGCTATATTTACACAGCTTTTCTTTAGCCAATACTTAAAGGGCCATGATACCCAAATGTTTAAACACATGAAAGTGATGCAGTATAGCTGTAAAAAGCTGACTAGAAAATATCACCTGAACATCTCTATGTAAAGGAAGATATTTTACCTCAAATTTCCTAAGTATTCACACCCCACTGTAAAGATACTTTAAGCAGCCAATTAGGATGATTGTCCTAGGACTTGCTAGGAAGTGTGTATCTGTCTTGTGCAGGCACAGTCATGTTCTTTTCCTATTGAGTTTGCTGTAATCTCATAGAACTTACTTAAAGACAAAGAATTACCTCAGCACTGCTGATGCTGAGTGGCGATTTTTTTTTTTCAACTTGCAAGTGGACATCAGCTGAGATAAAACGGTTTACACAGCACTTACTCTGGTGAGCTGAAGACATTTTGAGGTAAAATATTTTTCATATAGATGTTCAGGTAATGTTAAGGTGATATTTTCTTGTCAGCTTTATACAGTTATGCTGCATCACTTTCAAGTGATTTAGCATAAGGGTATTATGTCCCTTTAAGTATAGAATGTTTCAGTATAGGTAGGGATACCATAGGCTATTTCAAACTTTGAAATAAAGAAAAAATATTATTTTGTAAACACTTTAATATACTCCAGCAGGTAAAATGGATCATTGGGAACAAATTACAGTCAAGTTAAAGGGACATGAAACCCAAATTTTTTATTTCATGATTCAGATAGAAAATACAATTTTAAACAATTTGCATCCTTCTCTTGTTATCATTTGATGAAAGGTTTATCTAGGCAAGCTCAGGAGCAGCAGAGAACCAAGGTTCTAGCTGTTGATTGAGATATATATATATATATATATATATATATATATATATATATATATATATATATATATATATAGTATATATCGATTATGATTGGCTTTCCCATGTGTTCAGTTAGAAACCAGTAGTTCATTGCTGCTTCTTCAACAAATGATACCAAGAGAATGAAACAAATTAGATAATAGAAGTAAATTAGAAAGTTGTTTAAAATTGTATTTTCTATCTGAATCATGAGAGGACATTTTTGGGTTTTATGTCCCTTTAAGTATGCACAATAGTGCAACCAAGCAAAATCTAAACCTGCTCAGAATCCTCTACAGAGATTCTCTGTCATGGCAGTGAATTGATCCAGGAGGTGTAGATTCCAAATCCTGATGATATTACTGTGTGAGAACCCTGAGCTTTTGGTCTACACCTGTTCCCTATACTGGTGCTCTGGGAAAACAGATCAATTCTTCACTTTACACCCTGGCACTGCAAGACAATGTGTAGATTTTATTTCTAAAGCATTTCTCACAGTGTCACAAACAGAGAATAACTATTGTATCTGAGCTGTTCTCTGGCATTTACTGTACGATCAGTGTGTTATGTAACTTGTAAAATCCAATGCACAAACAGAATTCTTTGTTGTTAAATAAAAGCAATCTAACTGTATTCATTATAAATTTACCCTATTACTGAGATTGTTGCTAAAAAAGTGAAAATCTGCTCATTATGGGCAAGATTACAGATGCAGCGTCGGTTTTTACGCGGTTTTGGTATCCCATACACGGCGCCGCATATGTAATCTTGCGGCATGCTGAAAGTATTAAAGGGACATGAAATAAAAAAAAAATTTAATGATTCAGATAGAGCATGCGATTTTAAACAACTTTCTAATGTTACTTCTATTATAATTTTTTATTCTCTTAGTATCTTTTGATGAAAAGCAGGGACGTAAGCTTAGGAGCAAGCCCATTTCTGGAGCACTATATGTCAACTGTTTTGCAAGAATGTTGTCCATTTGCAAGAACACTAGAGGGCAGCACTATTTCCTGTCATGTAGTGCTCCAGGTGCCTTACCTAGGTATCTCTTCAACAAAGAATATCATGGGAACAAAGTAAATTTGATAATAGAAGTTAATTGGAACATTTTTAAAAATTGTATGCTCTGGTTCACAAAAGAACATTTTTGGGTTTCATATCCCTTTTAAATGGACACTAAAAACATAATTTATGCTTACCTGATAAATTCCTTTCTTCTGTTGTGTGATCAGTCCACGGGTCATCATTACTTCTGGGATATAACTCCTCCCCAACAGGAAATGCAAGAGGATTCACCCAGCAGAGCTGCATATAGCTCCTCCCCTCTACGTCAGTCCCAGTCATTCGACCAAGAATCAACGAGAAAGGAGTAACCAAGGGTGAAGTGGTGACTGGAGTATAATTTAAAAGATATTTACCTGCCTTAAAACAGGGCGGGCCGTGGACTGATCACACAACAGAAGAAAGGAATTTATCAGGTAAGCATAAATTATGTTTTCTTCTGTTATGTGTGATCAGTCCACGGGTCATCATTACTTCTGGGATACCAATACCAAAGCAAAAGTACACGGATGACGGGAGGGATAGGCAGGCTCATTATACAGAAGGAACCACTGCCTGAAGAACCTTTCTCCCAAAAATAGCCTCCGAAGAAGCAAAAGTGTCAAATTTGTAAAATTTGGAAAAAGTATGAAGCGAAGACCAAGTTGCAGCCTTGCAAATCTGTTCAACAGAGGCCTCATTCTTAAAGGCCCAAGTGGAAGCCACAGCTCTAGTGGAGTGAGCTGTAATTCTTTCAGGAGGCTGCTGTCCAGCAGTCTCATAGGCTAAACGTATTATGCTACGAAGCCAAAAAGAGAGAGAGGTAGCAGAAGCTTTTTGACCTCTCCTCTGTCCAGAATAAACGACAAACAGGGAAGAAGTTTGGCGAAAATCTTTAGTTGCCTGCAAGTAGAACTTGAGGGCACGAACTACATCCAGATTGTGTAGAAGACGTTCCTTCTTTGAAGAAGGATTTGGACACAAGGATGGAACAACAATCTCTTGATTGATATTCCTGTTAGTGACTACCTTAGGTAAGAACCCAGGTTTAGTACGCAGAACTACCTTGTCTGAGTGAAAAATCAGATAAGGAGAATCACAATGTAAGGCTGATAACTCAGAGACTCTTCGAGCCGAGGAAATAGCCATTAAAAACAGAACTTTCCAAGATAACAATTTTATATCAATGGAATGAAGGGGTTCAAACGGAACACCCTGTAAAACGTTAAGAACTAAGTTTAAACTCCATGGCGGAGCAACAGCTTTAAACACAGGCTTGATCCTAGCTAAAGCCTGACAAAAGGCCTGGACGTCTGGATTTTCTGACAGACGCCTGTGTAACAAGATGGACAGAGCTGAAATCTGTCCCTTTAATGAACTAGCTGATAAACCCTTTTCTAAACCTTCTTGTAGAAAGGACAATATCCTAGGAATCCTAACCTTACTCCAGGAGTAACCTTTGGATTCGCACCAGTATAGGTATTTACGCCATATTTTATGGTAAATCCTTCTGGTAACAGGCTTCCTAGCCTGTATCAGGGTATCAATAACCGACTCAGAAAAACCACGTTTTGATAAAATCAAGCGTTCAATTTCCAAGCAGTCAGCTTCAGAGAAGTTAGATTTTGATGTTTGAATGGACCCTGTATCAGAAGGTCCTGTCTTAGAGGTAGAGACCAAGGCGGACAGGATGACATGTCCACTAGATCTGCATACCAAGTCCTGCGTGGCCATGCAGGTGCTATTAGAATCACTGATGCTCTCTCCTGTTTGATTTTGGCAATCAATCGAGGAAGCAGCGGGAAGGGTGGAAACACATAAGCCATCCCGAAGTTCCAAGGTGCTGTCAAAGCATCTATCATAACCGCTCCCGGATCCCTGGATCTGGACCCGTAGTGAGGAAGTTTGGCGTTCTGGCGAGACGCCATGAGATCTATCTCTGGTTTGCCCCAACGTCGAAGTATTTGGGCAAAGACCTCCGGATGAAGTTCCCACTCCCCCGGATGAAAAGTCTGGCGACTCAAGAAATCCGCCTCCCAGTTCTCCACTCCCGGGATGTGGATTGCTGACAGGTGGCAAGAGTGAGACTCTGCCCAGCGAATTATCTTTGATACTTCCATCATTGCTAGGGAGCTTCTTGTCCCTCCCTGATGGTTGATGTAAGCTACAGTCGTGATGTTGTCCGACTGAAACCTGATGAACCCCCGAGTTGTTAATTGGGGCCAAGCCAGAAGGGCATTGAGAACTGCTCTCAATTCCAGAATGTTTATTGGAAGGAGACTCTCCTCCTGATTCCATAGTCCCTGAGCCTTCCGAGAATTCCAGACAGCGCCCCAACCTAGTAGGCTGGCGTCTGTTGTTACAATTGTCCAGTCTGGCCTGCTGAATGGCATCCCCCTGGACAGGTGTGGCCGATAAAGCCACCATAGAAGAGAATTTCTGGTCTCTTGATTCAGATTCAGAGTAGGGGACAAATCTGAGTAATCCCCATTCCACTGACTTAGCATGCACAATTGCAGCGGTCTGAGGTGTAGGCGTGCAAAAGGTACTATGTCCATAGCCGCTACCATTAAGCCGATCACCTCCATGCATTGAGCTACTGACGGGTGTTGAATGGAATGAAGGACACGGCATGCATTTTGAAGCCTTGTTAACCTGTCTTCTGTCAGGTAAATCTTCATTTCTACAGAATCTATAAGAGTCCCCAAGAATGGAACTCTTGTGAGAGGAAAAAGAGAACTCTTCTTTTCGTTCACTTTCCATCCATGCGACCTTAGAAATGCCAGAACTAACTCTGTATGAGACTTGGCAGTTTGAAAGCTTGAAGCTTGTATTAGAATGTCGTCTAGGTACGGAGCTACCGAAATCCCTCGCGGTCTTAGTACCGCCAGAAGGGCACCCAGAACCTTTGTGAAGATTCTTGGAGCCGTAGCCAATCCGAATGGAAGAGCTACAAACTGGTAGTGCCTGTCTAGGAAGGCAAACCTTAGATACCGGTGATGATCTTTGTGAATCGGTATGTGAAGGTAAGCATCTTTTAAATCCACTGTGGTCATGTACTGACCCTTTTGGATCATGGGTAAGATTGTCCGAATAGTTTCCATTTTGAACGATGGAACTCTTAGGAATTTGTTTAGAATCTTTAAATCTAAGATTGGCCTGAAAGTTCCCTCTTTTTTGGGAACCACAAACAGGTTTGAGTAGAACCCTTGTCCTTGTTCCGACCGCGGAACCGGATGGATCACTCCCATTAATAACAGATCTTGTACACAGCGTAGAAACGCTTCTTTCTTTATCTGGTTTGTTGACAACCTTGACAGATGAAATCTCCCTCTTGGGGGAGATAATTTGAAGTCTAGAAGGTATCCCTGAGATATGATCTCTAGCGCCCAGGGATCCTGAACATCTCTTGCCCAGGCCTGGGCGAAGAGAGAAAGTCTGCCCCCCACTAGATCCGGTCCCGGATCGGGGGCTCTCGGTTCATGCTGTCTTTGGGGCAGCAGCAGGTTTCCTGGCCTGCTTGCCCTTGTTCCAGGACTGGTTAGGTTTCCAGCCTTGCCTGTAACGAGCAACAGCTCCCTCCTGTTTTGGTGCAGTGGAGGTTGATGCTGTTCCTGTTTTGAAATTCCGAAAGGGACGAAAATTAGACTGTCTAGCCTTAGCTTTGGCTTTGTCTTGAGGTAGGGCGTGGCCCTTACCTCCTGTAATGTCAGCGATAATCTCTTTCAAACCGGGCCCAAATAAAGACTGCCCCTTGAAAGGTATATTAAGTAATTTGGACTTAGAAGTAACATCAGCTGACCAGGATTTTAGCCACAGCGCCCTACGTGCCTGGATGGCGAATCCTGAGTTCTTAGCCGTAAGTTTGGTTAAATGTACTACGGCCTCCGAAATGAATGAATTAGCTAGTTTAAGGACTCTAAGCCTGTCCGTAATGTCGTCTAGCGTAGATGAACTAAGGTTCTCTTCCAGAGACTCAATCCAAAATGCTGCCGCAGCCGTAATCGGCGCGATACATGCAAGGGGTTGCAATATAAAACCTTGTTGAACAAACATTTTCTTAAGGTAACCCTCTAATTTTTTATCCATTGGATCTGAAAAAGCACAGCTATCCTCTACCGGGATAGTGGTACGCTTAGCTAAAGTAGAAACTGCTCCCTCCACCTTAGGGACCGTTTGCCATAAGTCCCGAGTGGTGGCGTCTATTGGAAACATCTTTCTAAATATTGGAGGGGGTGAGAACGGCACACCGGGTCTATCCCACTCCTTAGTAACAATTTCAGTTAGTCTCTTAGGTATAGGAAAAACGTCAGTACTCGCCGGTACCGCAAAGTATTTATCCAACCTACACAGTTTCTCTGGTATTGCAACGGTGTTACAATCATTGAGAGCTGCTAAAACCTCCCCTAGTAATACACGGAGGTTCTCCAATTTAAATTTAAAATTTGAAATATCTGAATCCAATCTGTTTGGATCAGAACCGTCACCCACAGAATGAAGCTCTCCGTCCTCATGCTCTGCAAGCTGTGACGCAGTATCAGACATGGCCCTAGTATTGTCAGCGCACTCTGTTCTCACCCCAGAGTGATCACGCTTGCCTCTTAGTTCTGGTAATTTAGACAAAACTTCAGTCATAACAGTAGCCATATCTTGTAATGTTATCTGTAATGGCCGCCCAGATGTACTAGGCGCCATAATATCACGCACCTCCCGGGCGGGAGATGCAGGTACTGCCGCGTGAGGCGAGTTAGTCGGCATAACTCTCCCCTCGCTGTTTGGTGAAATTTGTTCAAATTGTACAGATTGACTTTTATTTAAAGTAGCATCAATACAGTTAGTACATAAATTTCTATTGGGCTCCACCTTGGCATTGGAACAAATGGCACAGATATCTTCCTCTGAGTCAGACATGTTTAACACACTAGCAATAAACTTGCAACTTGGTTATAATCTTTTTTAGCAAAAACGTACTGTGCCTCAAAGAGGTACTAAACGATTAAATGACAGTTGAAATAATGAACTGAAAAACAGTTATAGCATCAAACTTTAAAACAACACAACTTTTAGCAAAGGTTTGTTCCCATTAGTAAAATAACAATAATTAAATTTGACATAAAAATTACAGAGCAACGTTTTTATTCACAGTCAATATAAAATTCTCACAGCTCTGCTGAGAGAATCTACCTCCCTCTAAAGAAGTTTGAAGACCCCTGAGATCTGTCGGAGATAAACCGGATCATGCAGGAAATATAAGAGTAACTGACTGGAAATTTTTGATGCGTAGCAAAGAGCGCCAAAAACGGCCCCTCCCCCTCACACACAGCAGTGAAGAGAAACGAAACTGTCACAATTAAAACCAAACAACTGCCAAGTGGAAAATAATGCCCAAATATTTATTCACTCAGTACCTCAGAAATGTAAACGATTCTACATTCCAGCAAAAACGTTTAACATGAAAATACCTATTAAAAGGATTAGTGACTTTTAACAGAGTAGTTCCGGTGAAATACCATCCCCAGAATACTGAAGTGTATACATACATGTCATTATAACGGTATGGCAGGATTTTCTCATCAATTCCATTCAGAAAATAAAAACTGCTACATACCTCAATGCAGATTCATCTGCCCGCTGTCCCCTGATCTGAAGCTTTTACCTCCCTCAGATGGCCGAGAACAGCAATATGATCTTAACTACTCCGGTTAAAATCATAGTAAAAAACTCTGGTAGATTCTTCCTCAAACTCTGCCAGAGAAGTAATAACACGCTCCGGTGCTATTGTAAAATAACAAACTTTTGATTGAAGTCATAAAAACTAAGTATAATCACCATAGTCCTCTCACACATCCTATCTAGTCGTTGGGTGCAAGAGAATGACTGGGACTGACGTAGAGGGGAGGAGCTATATGCAGCTCTGCTGGGTGAATCCTCTTGCATTTCCTGTTGGGGAGGAGTTATATCCCAGAAGTAATGATGACCCGTGGACTGATCACACATAACAGAAGAAATAATTTTAATATATGCATAGTATATATTAGTCATTAAAGGGAGAGTAAACTCCTTGTAATTTTAAGACATTTATGTTGTCTTGCAAAAGAATAACATATCAGCCAAGTCTAAACGGTTTTAACCCTTTCATGACAGGGTCATAATGTCTACATCGGAACAACGTTCCGGTGTAGATAAATTGAAATCACGCGATCGCGAGATTTCAGTTATGGGATCGGGTCAGGGGGGCGTCCCTATGATGCTAGGCACGCCCTCCAGACCGCGATCACATCCAGGAAGTGCTGTTGGCTTCAGGACAGCCAAATTGGACGGAAGACAACGCAATAACGGCGCTCAAAGGTTAAAACATGTTAATGTCTTGTTTACTTCAATTGGTTTTCAAAAGCCAAAGTCCAGCCACTATTTTTCCTCATTTGGAGAAGTTACTCTGGGCTCACGTTTGCAGACAACAAGGCTAGCTATAGTCATAGTGTTAGTATAAAATACCATGTTTTGTTGTTATCAGTTAAAGGGACAGAAAGGTTCAAATTGAAGTGTGTATTACGGTTTTCAGCGCATACACACATACTTTGAGTGCCTGTGCATCCGCATTCAAACACCACAACTTTCCTTGAATGTCAGCAGTGAGTTTAAAGGGACAGTAAATGCCAAAAATGTTATTGTTTAAAAAGATAAATAATCCCTTTATTTACTATTCCCCAGTTTTGCATAACCAACACTGTTATAGAAATATACTTTTTACCTCTGTAATTACCTTGTATCTAAGCTTCTGCAGATTGCCTCCTTATCTCAGATCTTTAGATAAACTTGCATTTCAGGCAATTAGTGCACTGCTGACTCTTAACATTGTGCTCCCCCCGTGGAGTTATTTATCTATATGACACACACAAACTAAAACACTCTAGCTGTGAAAACTGTAAAATTCTTTCAGATAAGAGGTGGCCTTCAAGGGCTTAGAAATTAGCATATGAGCCTACCTAGGTTTAGCTTTCAACTAAGAATACAAGAGTACAAAGCAAATTTTATGATAAAAGTAAATTAAAAAGTTGTTTAAAATCACATGCCCTATCTGAATCATAAAAGTTTAATTTGGACTTTACTGTCCCTTTAAGACACAAATTAAGTCTTGACTGATGCGATTTGAATCCTGATTCTCTAATCCCACTTAGCATATGTGCGTATGCCACTCATGCACATACAATATAATTGTGTTTTTCTGACAACTTTCAAAGATACTTTATTTTTATCTGCCCCTTACATCATGTGACAGCCAATCACAAATGCATATACATATATACTGTGAACTCTTGCACATGCTCAGTAAAATCTGGTACCTCAGTAAGTGTGCATATAAAAAGATTGTGCACTTCTTTTTATTGCATGCTCTGTCTGGAATGTTTAGCTCATGAGTTGCAGGACTTTCATACATCACCCTGGGATAGGGACAGGAGGCGCAGTCTAGGAAGTGATGTTGGTCCTGGGCAATGTCTAGGCAAATACCCTGATTTCCCCCTTCCCCCCACTTAAAAAGTCAATTTTTCTGTGAGCTAAAGGTTTGAATTGTTGTCTAATCAGTGCTCTAGCTACAGCAAAATGTGCCCAAAGGGGAGAGTGCTGATTGGAGAATATTTCAAACCTTTTAGCTCACCGAAAAATCGACTTTTGGAGTGGGAGGCGGAGCGCAGGGTATTTTGAATGTCATATCTATATTACAAAGTAAATTATAGCTTATCTTTTTTCCAACTGATTAATTAAACTCCAGCTAAAATATCATTAACATTCCGGATCTGTTTTTATAATGGGGATAGTTTACCATAACTTTAAGCCTGTGACTGGTATATTTTGATATGAGTATTCTGTTCCAGAGATCTGGTATTACCACACCTTCAACATACAACAACAATACATTAATATATTTCTATTACACAAGCAACAGACTCGTCTGTGAGGCTTAGGTGTGGTAATTGTCTCTCACTGAAAAAACTAGCAATTGTTTGCCAGTTCTGTGCTTCGTGGTTAACCTCTCAGACCAGAGCACTTCTTTGATCTGGCACAAATATAACATGAATATATTTATTTATAATGTAAGCGCCATCAAGGGCGTATTGTGTGGGTTACAGGGAGATGCAATCACATCACAACCATTTCAGCTATTTCAAGGTAAAATAAATATAAAGTTCTATATTTTCCTAGAACGCTTTCTGATGTTTTTGTTTATTAAGGAAACCTGTCGAAAATGGCCACTTTAAAGGGACATGAAACCCATACACTTTCTTTTATGCTTCAGATAGAGCATACCATTTTAAACAATTTTCCAGTTAACATCTGCTATCACGTTTGCTTCATTCTCTTGGTATCCTTTGTTAAAGGAGCGGCAGTACACTACTGGGAGCTAGTCGAACACATTGGGTGAGCCAATTACAAGAGTCATGTATATGCAGCCACCAATCAGGCGCTAGCTTCCACTGCTGCTCCTGAGCCTACCTAGGTATACTTTTGAGCAAAAGATACCAAGAGAATGAAGCAAATTAGATAATAAAAGTAAATTGGAATGTTGTTTAAAATTGCATGTTTTAACTGAATCATGAAAATTTAATTTTGACTTTACTGTCCCTTTAAGACTGTACTATCCAACCACAACTGAATGTGGGCTTCCCACTCTGCACTATTGATTGAAGCAGTTCTGCACAGGTGTGGCGTTTATATTCCATAACAATTAAAGGGACATAAAACCCAGAAGATCTTTCATGATTCAGACAGACTGTAAAACATATAAGCATATTTCCAATTTCTAGTATCAAATTTACTTAGTTCTCCTGGCATTCTTTATTGAAGAGGACTATAAAGTTATACATTTACAAGTGTTTAGGTGGCAACAGTGTTTTCTGCCATACATTGCTCCACACACGTGCACATTACCTACCTACATATCCTCTTCAACAAAGTATGCTATGAGTACAAAGCAAAGTTGATAATAAAAATGAATTGGAAGCAGGAAAACCCTTTCAAATTGACTTTTTTATTACTCCCATGATATCCTACCTTGAAACTTGGCTCCTTTCTATGAGAGCATACAGGGGTATTTTTAGGAGCGTGTACGGTGCCATGAGCACTATATGGTATTGGTATCCTTCCTTTAACATTTGCTCTGCAAACAATATCATAGTGAAATTCTTGCAGCAATTATTTGCTGCCATAGAAATACAGCAGCTAGACCCCCCCCCCCCAGGAATGTCAAATAAAAGATTTATTGCTGCTTATTATATCAATATGTCAAAAGAATTATTTGATACAGTTAAAATGTAATCTTCTGCCCTTCTGTTATGAGTGATTTCTTTTTTCATTTCTCATATATGTCGAAGATATGGCTTACTGAAGGAAAAATCACTTTTTTATACACCTGCTTTAATCTTGATTTACATGTTCCCAAAAATATCACATTTCTGTGATTAACATATTCCTAGTGGTCCATTTTTGCTGCTGGAGTGTTCATTGATTGCAAAAAAACATATTTATCTTTATTTTGTTATTTGAAACAACTGTTGTTGCCTGTCAAATTCATGGTCTATGCTGAACATGTAAATAACAAACTTATTCTCTGTATAATAGCTATCTAAACCGGAGACAAAAGCACTAATTAATCTCCCAGTGGGAAAGTAGAGAGACTAAGATTATTAGTCTGAAATAACTGGTTGTGCTCAGTCATAATAAGCATTTATGTTTTAGAATAGATGACAATAGCAGGTCTGCTTTTACCTGCAGGCTCAGCTCATCTTTATGGGTATGTCCTTTAGAACAATAGGTGATAACTTAATGAGCAAAACCAGGTATTCCAAATAAAAATAAGCATAAATGAACTATTTCCCATAAGGGGATTCACATTTTATAGGACAATGCCCTTTTAAGATAAAGATCATTCAAGAGGCCTTCTCAAGGGGTGTTTACTGGGACCTAAATACAATGCATATTTTTCAAACAGAATGAAAAATGTTAAATGCTTTTAAAACCATTTACTTTTATGCAGACCTGATGAGATGCAGTGAATAATTTTGAATGTGTAATGTAAAAAAATACTTTAAAAGGACAGTCTACACCAGAATTTTTATTGTTTTAAAAGATGGATAATTCCTTTATTACCCATTCCCTAGTTTTGCATAACCAACACAGTTATATTAATACATTTTTTACCCCTATGATTATCTTGTATCTAAGCCTCTGCAGACTGCCCCCCTTATTTGAGTTATTTTGACAGACATGCATTTTAGCCAATCTGTGCTGGCTCCTAGGAACTTCACGTGCATGAGCACAGTGTTATCTATATGACACACATGAACTAACGCCCTCTAGTGGAGAAAAACTGTCAAAATGCCCTGAGAGAAGAGGCGGCCTTCAAGGACTTACAAATTAGCATATGAACCTTCTAGGTTTAGCTTTTAACTAAGAATACAAAGAGAACAAAGAAAAATCTGAATCATGAAAGTTTATTTTGGACTAGACTGTCCCTTTAAAATACAACTATAAACACTCCTCGAGTCAGCAAAACTCCCAAGGTTAGTCGAACAAGACGCAAAAACTCTAGATGCAGAAATCACATTGTCAGAAATAGCTTCCGCTATCAAAGAGCTCAAGATAGGTAAAGCGGCGGGCCCGGATGGGTTTTCTGGGGATTACTTTAAATTGTTTAAAACAGATCTATGCTCCCACCTTCACAAGTTTTGCAATGATGCTCTAAATGGTACTCCAATCCCCTCAGAACTTCTTCAGGCGAAAATTATTGTAATACCCAAACCAGGAAAAAAAACCAAAATAACTTCAAATTACAGACCAATCTCATTGATCAATCAAGATGTAAAGATTTTCACCAAAATCTTGGCAAACAGACTTAAACACCTTTTACCCTCATTAATCCATCCTGATCAGGTGGGCTTTATTAAAGATCGTGAAGCACCGGATAATGTCCGCCGCACAATAGCCCTGGTCGAATATTTGAAAGAAACAAAAACGCCTTCTCTGCTCCTATCCTTGGACGCAGAGAAGGCGTTTGATAGGGTAGATTGGATATATATGATAGAGATCTTAGAGCAATTTGGATTTGGTGACACATTTATAGGGGCGGTTAAAAACATATATTCTAACCCAAGAGCTACAATCAAAGCGGCGGGATACCAATCTAGACCGATCCAAATCTTAAATGGTACGCGCCAGGGATGCCCTCTTTCACCACTTTTATTTGCACTATGCGTGGAACCATTAGCAGCATGCATCCGGAATTCAAAGAGTATCCATGGTGTTAGATTGAACAAAGGGGAATTTAAATTATCACTATTCGCAGATGACATCCTGCTAACACTCTCTAAACCCATGCTTTCTCTACCCAATCTCTATAAGGTATTAGACGAATTTTCTCAGATTTCTGGCTTCAAAATAAATTCTGATAAGTGTGAGGCTCTCCCCCTACTTCTACCAGCTCAAACACGGAAATTAATAGAAACTAATTTTGACTTTAAATGGGCCAAGCACGCTATTAAATATTTGGGAATATATATCACTGACACCCTGGATGCTCTATATAAAGCTAATTATACACCGATCATCAAAACTATAAAGACTGATCTAAACAAATGGAAAAAGGGAGGTTTCTCGTGGGTGGGAAGACAAGTAGCAATAAAAATGAATGTTTTACCTCGGCTATTGTACCTGTTTAGGGCCCTTCCTATCAGAATACCACTAAAAGACTTAGATGACCTACAGACTGAGTTCCTCAGATTTATCCGAGGCCACAAAACAACTAGAATACCTGCTAACTTATTAAAATTGCATAAACAACTTGGGGGAATAGGGGTTCCCAATTTACGCGACTACTACCAGGCTGCGAGATTAGCGCAAAGTACACTACTAGGGAAAGACTGTCGCAACTTAACATGGCCAAATATTGGAGCAGAAATAGGAGGTTATAGCAATCCAGGAGAAATCCTTTGGTCCCCCACAAATACCAAACTCCAACCTCTAGCCAAACTTAAAACCACGGAATACACTAAATCAAGTTGGGGATCACTGACTAAAACACTGAAATTAATCTCACCACATTCAACCATACTACTACTGGGTCTGTTGCTACCGCTAGAATTTCGAAAACAGCTGACAAAATGGGAAAACAAAGGTCTATATCGGGTGGCGGACTTCTTGGACAAAGGGAAAATACTGACTTACCTTCAACTAAGAGACAAAATTAGCCCCAATACATTGCAATGGTTCTTGTACCACCAAATATCACACACGATACATAAATATAGGCAAAATACTCCCTTCAGCCCAAACACCATCCTAGAGCAAATCATACTATCACCAGGTAGAAACAAAAAAATGATCTCAAAATTATACCTAGCTATTCAAAAAGCGAAAAACCTTAAAAAACAAAAACTACACATTCTTTGGGAACAGGATCTAGATATAACATATAATGATGAGGATTGGGAACAAATATTCTCTTCGTTGGGCAAAAGCCTAGTAGGAGCTGACCTAATCGAAAACGCAATAAAAACGGCATACAGATGGTACCTCACGCCATTAATAACTTCACATTACACCCCACAGAATAATAGATTATGTTACCGAGGTTGCTCAGGGTTAGGTACTTATTTACATATGTGGTGGGAGTGCCCGAAGATAAGACCTATATGGGATAAACTATCACAGCTGATCAAGAATACATTAGGTGACTCATTCACACTCTCAGCCGCTAAAGCCTTGCTCCACATTCCACTAGATTAATTAAACTCGGCCACTAACAGATGGGTTAATATAGTATGCACAGCTACTAGATTATGCATAGCTAGAAAGTGGAGGGAGGGTACTCTGGAATGGAGTGAAATACTTGAAAAAATTGAGAATATCTACACTATGTCTGAATCAGCAGCATGGTTGCAGGGTACCTCCGCAAGCTTTCAAAATGTCTGGATCCACTGGATAATGAAAAGACATATATAGGGGGGGATGTCTGAACTAATTCGATAGAAGTATTTTTAAACTAAGAGAAACATGCTTTAACAGCTACCAAAAAGTCGACACTGCTTGACGGAAAAAGTTCACAGTTAGAAGTTAGACCAAGTTAAGTGGTCTTATGTTCGGGGAGATGGGTGGGTAAGGTGGGAGGGGCAGTTGTTCATTTGTTAGTGGGGTTAAAATGACAACCCAAGGGTTGTTGTAACTAAAACAATCGGGAAAAGTATATTTTGCAGAGACAAATTGTATCATTGTACTCAAATGAATAATAACATATCCTATTGTATTGATACACATTGTGACAGTATTGCATTTCTGTTGTGATTCCTCAATAAAAATTATTTAAACTAAAATACAACTATAGATAAATATTTTTTTATCATTTTCATTTCTTAAAGGGATACTTACTAAACCCAATGTTTTTCTTTCATGATTCAGATAGAGCATGCAATTTTAAGCAACTTTCTAATTTGCTCCTATTATTAAGTTTTCTTTGTTCTCTTGCTATCTTTATTTGAAAAGTATGAATCTAGCCTTAGGAGCCGGCCCATTTTTAATTCATGACTTGGGTAGCACTAGTGGCTAAATGTAGCCACCAATCAGTAAGCACTACCCCGGGTGCTGAACCAATAATGGACTGGCACCCTTTTTCAAATAAAGATAGCGAAAGAACAAAGAGAAATTGATAATATGAGTAAATTAGAAAGTTGCTTAATATGGCACGTTCTATCTGAAGAAAAAAAATTGGGTTTAGTATCCCTTTAATACAGTGTGCCCTCCTTATCTCTTTTTTTTTTCTGCACTCACTGGTGCATTCCTATATATTTTACTGAAATGGGATATGATTACAAAGTGACACTAAATCTACTTTCAGATTCTTGTTCAGATGTTTTTTAATAAAAGAGGAAATGTATGTAAAAATGTATAATAGCTTGAAGCTTTTTTTATATATTTGTTTAAATGAGAAATGCTCCAAAAAAAATTCAAATTCTTTTACATATGAATACTGGAAAATTAATCGAGACAGAATTAACATTACAATCAGCCTCTAGGATAATTAGGACAATTATCAAAAGAAAAAAAAAATTGGAATGACAGCCTATTAACTTGGTAACAAGTGATAAATGAATATCCAGACGCAGTTAAGGAAGAAAAACAAAAAAAGCTGCCTAATTGCCTGAAAACAAAGAAGAAATCTGGCTAAGGAAGATGAAAACTTGTGTGTAGAGATATTTATAAAAGGGGTACTAAGGAAAATATATAAATGGAAGAACATCTGTGGTCGGTCGATATACGCATTATGCAGAGAGAACGGCAAGCTGTGAGCCATTGTTATATCGATAAGTGAACGACAACTTTACGTGCTTGACAAAGGATTTGTCATCGTTCTGTCCATTTGCTCAAATATCTATACTCTAGACTGGAGTAGGTCAAAATGAAGTGTCCCTGCTGGGACTGCGATTCTGCTTTCAGCACAAAATTCTAAATCCATCCAAATCAATTTGCCTAGTGTAGCATTCTTTTCACAATAGTGGAACTCTAAAAAAATAAAAATGTGTATGTGCAAATATACATAATTTATTTTTCCATGCTTCTATATTTAATTAAAAAGATGCCTATAGCTTTGAAATTAATAAAATCTTTTAATTTATAAAAATATTAGTATTTTTTGTGGCATATTTATTTTATTTTTTTTACAAATTTGAAAAATTAATGTTCATATGATAAATATATATATATATATAAAATGCCTGTGCAATCTGTCCCTAAGGATAACCTTTCCTTCCTGTCAAATTGGCAATCAAATTAAAGTGGCAGTAAACGCCTTTTAATTAGAAGACATTTCTGTTGCGTTGCTATAAAATAACATAGACAATTCTTCACATTTTCAAATCAATTTAACATTCTTTTTACTGCAATTTATTTTTTTAAAAGCCAAACTCCACCCATTATTTCCCTTATTTAGAGGAGCCAATCAGGGCTTTTGTCTGCAGACAACAAGGATAGTCATTGTCATAAAGATAGTATACAATGCATTATTTTATATTGGTGATATTTGATAAAGCCAACTAGGAACTGATACATATAGTAGGGTTAGCCTTATTTTCAAATTCTTAGATTAGAAATTGTTAAATTTTCTGAGCTAAATTGCATGAAAAGAGAGCAAAAAAGTAACAGAAATATATTACAAAGCTGTCTCATATAGCTCAACATTTTTATATACAAATCTCATTGTGTTTGCTGTCCCTTTTAACAGCTTTAACT
>NC_069505.1:270816124-270818624 GCF_027579735.1 Bombina bombina
ATATCACTTCAGGAGGTTCCAAAGTCCGGCAACTTTCTTACCGCATGTCCCAAATTTTGATAACTGTCCATCTCCTATATAGGTTTTATATATAGGTGACCATATTGCAGCTTTAAAAAGGGGCACATGAAAAATACATATTTTAGGGTTCTTATACAAAACATTTCTTTAAACAGCCCTGAAAACAGCCCTGACATATGTATTTTTCATATGTGTCCCTTTTTAAAGCGGCAATATGGTCAACCTATTTAATTTTAACCTCCTCCGGTTTTCAGTGTAGCTCTGTTCAGTCCTCGTGAGCGCCTCAAGGGCTGCTTAGTGTTCCAATGAGCCATGAGAGCCATGATGCAAAGAGTAGGGGCATTCCTATTTCCGTTATGTAGTGAGTAGAAGGTGAGAGAAGAAGCCATGTTCAGTTCTATAGTGCCGGGTATACAGGTTCGCATATCCATTTTCTGAACCTTCCGCCATGCTGGTTTCAACTTTTCACCTTCACTTGCGCAATTTGTCCCCTTTAGCGCCTTGTGATAAAGCTACCTCTTGCCGCCATGAAACACTTGCACCCCGTTCTGAAGGATTGGCCGCATACCTTTTGTCCAGGGCAAGTATTAAAGGTAGGTACTTCTGAGTTTCTCGGGGATTGACTAGGTTGCTAGTGTGGATTACCTCAATGTTGTTTCTTTCATTCGGGAGTGAGAGTTTGCTATATGCATTTCCATTCCCTTCTCCTTCAGCCGTATATCCATAGTAAGTGTTCCCTGTATACGGAGCTCTCAGCCTCATTAGAAGGCTGTCGTATCCGCTGATCATTTTACTCTAGGACTCGGCCAGCAACAATCGTATCCATAGGTGTGAATCCTCCATATCTTGTGCAGTTGACAGAGAGCTATAATTTTAGATAAGTGTATAAAGCAATATAATTAGAACTGTTTTTCCGGGGTGGGGTATATAACTTGAAAGTAGGCAGCGGTCTAGGCTTCCGGCTGTCTGAATTAGGGCTCTGGTATGAATATTTTTATTGGATGAGGATCACCATCTAGGTAGAAGTAGTCTGGAAAACTTTCCACATAGTTTAGTGGTTAAGATGGTTAGCTTGGGTAGTGGATTACTGGCAGAATATCAATCTTGATCCAGGAGCCTCTAGTACGTGCGACCTGCCATGGCCGTGGCTTGAAAACGCCCCCTGCATCGTCTTTTTATTATACATTTGTTGATTATTACATTATACTGTATTTAAAGGGACAGTATACACTAATTTTCATATAACTGCATGTAACAGACACTACTATAAAGATGAATATGCACAGATACTTACTGTATCTTAAAATCCAGTATTAGGCTGGGGCACCTATTGAAAGGGGCTAAGAAAGCAGGAAGAGCAGACCCCCCCCCCCTCTACATCTGAAAAGACCCATTACACAAACAGGAGCAAGCAGGAATCTGTAGACCTCAGTATACATCTGATACTTTGGGGCTTGGTTAGGAGTCTGAGAATCAGCACAATGTTATTACAAAATAAGCAAAACTATACATTGTTACAAAAACACTCCCAGATAGGCTCTATAAATGGATCATCTACAAAAAATTTATGCAAAGAAAAATCTATTGTACAATTTCCCTTTTAATGCTCCTTTTAATTTTAACTTTTTTGCCCCATTAACTTTCACTCAATGAAGCATTGACTTTTTCAGAGATCCTGATCGCCCATTCTCAAAATCTTTTTTTTTCTATACTGATGCTGTGAGCTGTACAGCTAAAGTCCTAGCAACTGCGCTATTGCTGACAATACAGGCACCCTCTGCAAAACAAGTGAAGGGCGAACTGTGCCTGCAGTTTAGCATTAATAAACCTCCCAAATTGAAATGTAAGTTGAGGCTAACATTGCTATATATTATGCTTAGTGGCTCTAAGCGCCTAATTCCACGATTGTGGAAGAAACCTTCTGTACCAGATTGGAGAAAACAGGTTACAATTTTATTATCCCAGGAAAAAAACTACTTCCAACTAGTGATGCACCGAAATGGAAATTCTGGACCGAAACCGAATCCAAAAATCCGGGATGCACTTGGCCGAAAACCGAAACTGATACCGAAAATGTATTTTTTTCAAATTGTTTTTTTTTAGACTTGTATTACTTTATGAGGTTCATTTGGGACAAATATGTGTCTTCTCTGTGAGGTTAAGTTATTGTATTGCGCTCTTTTGTTATAGCTTTTTTTCCTTTATGGAATATGTCCACAGAACCCTCTAAAGACAGTAGGTAACGTAAACTGATATAGACAAATGAATAGCTAAGTAATTTGCCATGCTCATATAGCCAGTTTAACCTTTTTAAGACAATAGTGTATTTTTATACTAATAGTATTCCTATGAAATGTTTTTTTTCTTTATTGTCCTTATGTTTGTTTGAAAAAGCTTTATTAAAAATAAAATGTAAAAATATATTCAAAATATGTTTTAACAAATTGCTTGCCCTATCTGAATCATTACATTTGAATTT